>NC_079909.1:17487533-17650765 GCF_024868665.1 Triplophysa rosa | reverse complement strand
TTTTCCATCGATTAATCGGGTATTCGGATAATAAGTACGTTTTCTTTATTAAAGAGCAATACTAAATATACAAGAGAAAATAAGACAGGTCTCTTAAAATGAACAACTAATTTGTTTCCTTTTTAGAAAAATTAACATTTATTGCTGAAATTGCATACATTAATATCTGTGTAAACTAAACCCATTTAGTACATTCCATTGCCATTTTACATTCAAAATGCAATATAGGCCTAATACAAATGTATAAATAAGAAACAATAATAAAAAAAGAAAGAATCATTTCAAAGGTAAACAACTAACTTCAGCTTATGCATGATGCATTTAGTTTATCTAAATTAGCTTTAGTTTCTTTTTTACTATTAAATAGTAATATATTTGTCCACATAAAAATACTGAGTTAACCGGACTTTTATTTTGGCAGGTAGTCGGAAGACGCTTATTTTTTAGTGTGTTAGCTTCACTCAGTAAAATGTTCTGAAATAAACTCTCAGAGCAACTCTGGAGATGAAGTTCATGTCCCCATAAAGTGCAGTTCATTCACTCAGACACGCAGAACAGACAGATGACGTGTAAATAACATGATTCGGCATCCACTAACGTTAGTCCGAATCTAGTTTGATGGACTCGATGCAGCCGGAAAACAAGTTTCACTCGCAAAATAGACAAAAGCTAAGTAAAATAGCAGTTCACCATTTCATCAGTTATTTATCCGCATGAGAAACACGTGTGAGCGTGTGAACAGACTAAAATGCGAGTGTCGGCGAATGCGTAAGACTTTAGAGCCCTGTAACATGAATAGCGTTTAGCGGGCTGTGCGTCAGTAATAACGGTCCGTGGGGAAACGCAGTGCTCCGTGTGTACTGTAGTTAAATGGATTAAACGAGGCTTCGAGGCAACAAAATTTGCCTCGATGATTTTTTGTATTCGAATTACTCGAGTTACTCGAGGAATCGCTTCAGCCCTAGATTTTACTGATGTTATCTGTTGGGAACACAAATGCAAATACACAATAACGCATCCATGAAATTTACACTTATGTGTAGGTTACAAGCATCTTTAGGCTTGAAACCCCAGAAACAGCTAAATTAAACAATCAATGATTGCACCAACAACCAAATATCTACATGTTTTGCATATAAGAGATTACTTACAATTGTAGTCTGTACAACACAAATACAGACATGCAAAAATTTCACTGAACAGCGTGATTGTTAACGTTTTCCCAATTTTCTAAACAAACTCACAAAAAGTTACAGCAGAGTCAGGATCGGTTGCTCATAGCAATGCTATTCTAGTCAAAACAGTACAAAAGCTCATTATTTTGTCTGCGCCAGGCTCCGTCTAACATCTCAGCCAAAGCCCCGGGATTTTGTCTGTGAGAAGAGCTCTCTGAAAGCCAGTGCTGAGATCTTCAAAACTGTTGTGTATCTTGAAGAAATGCTGAGTTTAAACTTCAAAAGTAACTGTAGACTTAAATCACTCCTACCAGAAGAGAGCTCCATCCCGGGATATTGATCTCAAAGCAGCTGCCTGAGTAAAGAAATATTCTTGACAGTCACAGCATGTGCAAAACAGGTCAACTGTAGACAAGACACTGACCCAGTAAAGCTTGGTTACTAATCAGCACCACAGGCAATAAAACAACCTTAATCCTTGAGTTCTATTAGGCTAAAGATTTTTGGACAAGAGGCATGTCAGTCAATAACAAAATGATGAGTATATATCAGACGGCAAAGCATTAAAGAAATGGAAAATTGATTTGGAACATAGACATTCCATAATTACCTGATGAAATTAAAACTCACAACTGCACTTCTCACTGATTGCTGAAGAAAACAATCCTTACTAAAAAGACAAATATCCTGTTTTCTATGAACCTTTGGTCAGACCCCTTTGAAATTCACAACCAGATTGACTCAACATCTGGATGTGGTCCAAGGATTTCCCTGGAAAGCTCTACTGTCATCTCACGTGAGGAGCCCTCTTTGCCCACCTTATGAAGACACTACCTATTGTAAAATGATTAATGATATATTGTAAATAAATATTGAGGTGTCAATATAGATGCTGCAAATATATATTTTCACTAGAGACATGAACAAGCCGGGTATTTGAAACACTACGGAAACCTCAAAATCTACTTAAACTAAAGCCTACATTTTTATTACAATAAAGTCAATCGATCAATGAATCAAAACAAGCACACCAAATGGGGTAATTTAAAGGATGCTACCATCTACAAGTAGTAAATTCCCTATGACATGTAGTTATCCTGAATCTTAATTACAAGATCAAGACTTTAAAGCCCTATTCGCACGGGATTAGTATTATCTGGGGACCTCATGTGATTTAGAAATGACCTCCCCACATCTGTATTTCATGTGGCCCATTTGCACGGGGATAAGTGAAGCCTGTGATTTTACTCAAATTTATGGACTTATTTCCCAGATATGATGGCAAGGCTTTGCGTATAGTTTGTGTAGCCTATTGTTGTATGGTGTATAATGATATATGACCGTACCTTCAGCATTTGAGACCCGCAAACCAAAGAAGAAGATTACTGCGATCGCGGGTCTCATATGTTATGAGAGTTTCCATGAGAAATAACAAAACGAGAGACTCCCGGTCAAAACGACAGTGTTGGCAGGTATGGATATGACCCAGCACCCAAAACAATATCAAAACACAGCCTCCATTATTCGCAAAAGGTGGATAAAACCTTGAAAAATGATATATGAGCCCGCCAAATCACAGAGATGCCGATTCGCACGGGACTAATATTATCACAGGACCTCAGTGTTCATCAAAATATGGTAGGTAATTTGCGGGGGAATTTTTACTTTACAAATTACAGGCATGGCCGATTCGCACAGGATTAATATCACAGACAACCTCTACAATTATTACAAATGACTAGAGGTCCCTAGGTAATACTAATCCCGTGCGAATAAGAATTAAGAAACAGACTCAAATAACACATCCAAGAGTAGTACTTATCATAGATATTAATATACTCCATATGCACGGTGAAATACCAGTCTAGGTTAATCATAAGAGGCAGTGGGAAGATTTCATCCTCATGGCAGATATATGCCTTGCAAATAAGTTAAAAGAGGGGGTTTGACATTCAAATAAGGACACTGGTGTGCATGTTTACAGTAGCCTAAAAACCAAAAAGAGAACTCACAAAAGTGATTTAGTGGTCCAAAGCAACAGTGTTGGGAGAGCTCAGAAGAGTTTGTCAGATTAATGTAGTTAAAAACAAGCTTAAACAGGACTTGAAAAATGTGTTGCAAAAATAAAAGGAAGGAACTATGTGGGACATATATTATTTATGTATTATTTATCAGGATGGATAAAAACATTACAAAACAATAGGACCATACACAGTTTATTTATTAGAGCATTGAGAGCTGCAGTGTGGAGTGGATAATGTCATGTTTAATAAATTATGACTGTGATTTACAAAGATAACAAATGATCCATTTAAGATCCTTGATTGTCTGTGGCATCATGTACAGGTTTAAAGGTTGCTGCCAAGATTTGATGTTTGTTGTTGACCGTGAACTATAAAAAAGCCTGACGAAACTGATCTTTTATGCCTTAGACAAAATATTAAAATCTGCAACCAATAACCAAAGTGTAAAAACTAGTTTATTATACAGACTACAAGTGTCATGTCAGAATGTGCAGAGTGTACAAATTGTAGCGTGTATACTTTACTCATAAAAAAAAAATTATCTCATTTTTTTCCTAGAAGGTTGCAGGAATTATGAGAAGAGAGAAACCGTTTTGTATGTCCTGTACAGCTGGTCATGATCTAGGGTGTTGGTCCCCCATGAGGCATTGGGCTAGTTCATATCGGGAAGAAGGGTGGGGTGAGGGGCTCCAGTTGTCCCCGACTTGAAGGCGCTCCTATAATAACAACAGACAGTAAAAACGGGGCACACATGCCATTAGTCTATTTAAAGGCCCTACAACAGAATTCACACTTGCACCAAAAAATGCAACATTCTGTAGTTATAACTTCCTAAAGGCACATAAGAAAAAACATAGATGACAAAGACAACCAAACTTTACCACTATTAAACCAACCTAAAAACACCTTCAGTAAGCCATCTCTATTTGTCTCTTCATCTTCAAAGACAGCAGATCAAAAACCATGAATATTTATCGGCAGCACATACACTACAGCCCATATTCACATAATAATATAATAATTTACAGGAAGACCAATGAGTTTATTAATATGGATATGATTTATCAGTGACGTTAGACCCAATAAGGACGAGGCCATTCACAGAGATGATCTGTCCTCTGCTGTTTCCATGGCATCAGATAAAGACAGGTTTAAAGCAGACAGCAAGGAGGGAACTGTAATCCTGGAAATGTAAACGACCAAAGCATGATGCACTTTACTGAATGAATTATTCACAATATCACCAGCTGATATTTCAAGAGCTACCAGAATAAACACTAATACTCAGCTAAATATAAAGGAACATGTTTAATTTAGTCTTTGAGCAGATGGTAATCTTTACATTTATATAGCAATTTAACAGAGGACTAAACCTTATGTGAATCTAAGACCCTATCCACACTAACGCGTTTTCTTTTTCTCTCCGTTTTGGCTTTTCATACACACTGAGAGGCGTTTTGGTCAACGAAAATGCACTCGAAAGTGGATACATTTGAAAACGGTTTTTGAGTTGTAGTATGGATGAGGAAAACGGAGGGGTTTAAAACAATGACGCATTTTTCGTCATGTGACACAGTTGTTTCGGCTGCTCTCCTGTTTGATAGCATTAATGTCAGTTCGTGCATACTTTAGATTGCATTTTAGGAGACTGAATATTTAATTACTCGCAGCTATTGTTTGGCAGCGGAGCGCGAGTTAAGTTTCACTTTCGCAGCTTTATAGTCTTGTGTTACCCGCAGCAACATATCTAAGTTTCCTCATTGTCCATCTATTTAAAAAAAATCTCTTTGCTCCACATTGCCGTGACATAATAAGGCAGAGTGTAAATAAATGCCTGACAGAAATGACACATGCTGACATGTCTTAGGTTGTACTCATGCGCAGTACATGGATGTAAGTGTTTTCAGACAGTTCAGTGTGGATGTGCGCAGCGTTTGGGAAACGCTTGAAAACACTAGTGTGGACGAAGAGCATTTTGAAAACGAAAACTCAGTTTTCAAATGAAAACGCACTAGTGTAGACGACATAACACACCTTGGAATTGATTACGTATGTATAGTCATGTTGTCACAGACAGCCAACACAGATCCAAACAGAATATAAAATAATGATATTGTGATTGTCTTGTTGGTCACAATAACTTTGAATTCACCAAGTAAAGCTACACGAATCCAATTCTTGTCTATGCACAGAATAACACACTGTGTTGGGCTATAAAATCTTGAATCATCTAAAACTCAACAGAAAATCCAAGCCAACTTGAAACTTAAATATTAACTTTAATTCAAAATTACAATAAAATAAACATGAAACACAAAGTGCTAAACTTCTAACTGCATAATCTACGTCAGAAATGATGACAGCAAAAACAGACTATCCAGGAAACACATTCGCTTTCCTCTCACGTGTGTCATTTAGCCAAATCCATTAGAATAAATAGCACTGTCCGACCTAAGAGCAGTCATCCAGACACTCTATTACTTGATCTGCTACTTTGACTGATGGCTATAACAAACACAGGAGTCAGGACACATTCACATTCTCAGGCACACAGGACAAAAACACATTCTCAGGCACACAGATGCATTTGCCACCTTTTCAGCAATGCCCATGTTTATATCACACAGCCTCACAAAGCCAGTGGACAGGTGGTCATTTTGGCACCATTTCACATGATGCCAACTATTAGCTGGCCCAGTTTAGATAGCTTCATCTTGGCACCTCATTCCAAAACAGACCATGCCAATAAGAGCCGAGTCCCATCAGGTCATTACGGCTCTGTGCTATCTGACATCCCAGTAAATGGAATCCCTTATATTCTGTCTGCAAAACTAGGCCTGTAGCGACGCGTCGTCGACGTCATATTTTTGCGTCGATGCTTTGCCACAGCTCGCCACACACACGTGGGAGACCAAAACATTGCAGAACGGAGGACGAAACAGCAACCTCCTCACATAATTCCGAACAAAGCCCCAATAAAAGAAAAAATCCTAAAAAAAACAGCTCGCCCTAAATCTTCGAAGGTATGGGAATACTTCAAATTTAGTCCCAAACGTAAAGGTGTCGTTATTTGCGCTCTTTGCCAAATGGTGTTGGCATACCACACCAGCACAACGGCAATGTTGGAGCATCTGAAACGGAGGCACCCCATTGTCACTCATGAAGGAGACAATAACAAGTAAGTACTAACGTTGGCTAAATTAATTTCATGTTTGTGTAGTGTGTTGTGTAGCTTGAGCTCTGCGCACTTCGGTGGTGCTAGCTAACTATCTTAGCTCTCCGTGCAGTTTGTTCGTGCTAGGTAGCTACTGGCGCCTAGACAGCTGTGTTTAGCTAACGTTAGTTATCATCTAATGTTGGCTTGAATGGAAGCTAGTTTACGGCTGCAGAACACAGCTATCTATAGTAGCTGTCACGTTAGCTAACGTGAACGTTAGCTACTAACCTAGCACGAACAAACTGCACAGAGAGCTAAGATGCGTTGGTTACTTGGTTAGCCTAGCACCACCAAAGTGCACAGCTGCTAGATAGCCACGTTAGCATTCAAATAAACTAATCATAGCATAGCACTGCAATGAGGTTAAGAGTAGATTGATTTTTGATCATTATTAGATTGATAGATTGATTTGATCATGATTGATCAATTAGTAGATTGATTTTTGATACTGATATAGATTTTTTTGGTATTTGAGGATTATGGTTTTTATTAATCGTGCAACAGAAAAATAATCGTTAGATTAATCGCCAAACTAGTCGTTAGATTAGTCGACTAATCGATAAAACAATCGCAAGATTAATCGTTTAATAAATAATCGTTTACCCACAGCCCTATGCTGAACAGGATGATACTTTGCCTCTGTAAAAGCAAAATATGTGGTTATTTTTATTCTTCATGTTCCTGTAGCTCAATTGGCAGAGCATTGCAATAGAAATGCAAAGATAAAATGTATACCTTAGTTGTGATGCACTGTATAAAAGTGTCTGAATAAAATTGTCTGCCAAATATTCCTGTTTTATTCGGCAAAAACGGAACTACTTTTAAAGGGTTAATTGCCTAACCTCTTTTCATAGCACACAACACTCCTTTATTTCAAACACCACACCTTAATCCACATGACACAGTACAGTTAGAAACCATAGAAGCAATTATTTCACAACTCAGTAATGCCAAACCACCTTATTGCAATACAAAGACTTCCCCTTTTGAATGTCAGGTGTTTGAAGGCAAAACTTCACACCTACACTTAGACATAAATAAAAAACACTATTTACACGTCTAAACGGCACTAGTAAATAAAAATGTGCTTCCACTATTTGTACAGAGTACACACAACCATTCTAATCCTTTTTCTTTCACCAAGAGTCAAAGCAGCGTGTAGTAGCTGTGCTGAAAGCAAGGATAGGGAGAAAACAAGTGTGGCCTAATACAAGATACTGTCAATGTGTCGGAAGACCCGCAAATAACCAAAATTCCACTAAAATATATTTGTAAAGGTGTACTCACACATGATGTGTGTGTGCAACAGCTAAATCCCTGCATATGAGGTATTCCATGCACTGGACTAGCCAGACCTCCACTGTCAGCGGATGTGCTGGCTATTACATGCCATCAAAATCATTTTAAACTTTGACTAATGTCCACTAGGTTCAATCTGACAACATCAACACATGGAGAAGAGAAACAGCAGTTTTTATCTCCTGTTTATAAGTCCTAGTCTCAAAACCTGACATATGGGATGTGTCAAACGGTTCATCTGTTGCTGTATAAATGCTCGGTCACCTTGTGTGCTGTTCTGCATGTGATGACACAAACTATCACCTTTTACTTGTTTATTGTCACAGAAATATCACATTATGGATTATTCATACGAAAACATATGTCTTTTCCTTACATTTCTTTTACAAAGTAAAAGTATTAGAACTTGTAAGTCACACTTTATGTTTGAATGAAACTGTTTGTAGACAACAAAATAGCAAAGTGCCATTTATTTACCACAAGCACACTTTTAGCAAAACATTTTCTAAACATCGAATTATAATGATAATAGATGTACAGTACAGTTGAAATGAAGCTTAATAAGAACTGGGCACTGGTTAGCAAATGTTAGTGTAGTAAATGTGACAACGCCTGTGTGAACTTCATACATCCACAAAAAAGATACTTCGGTCAATTAAAAGTTTAATAAAGAAAAACTACTTTTAAAACAGAGACAGTCTATAATATAAAAACAGCATGTTTGCTGGTGCAGTAAAATCTTATCCAATGCAATGGTATTGATACAGCATCGGCCTATTTTTTAAAAACCTGACACATGCTGAGAAAATCTCAGTAAATCAAGACAGCTCATGTTGTACAGACACCACGAAAGGCTTTGAATGCATTTTTTCATATACATGTAAAACAGGCAGCTTACAGCCAATCTGACCTGTTCTGCCAGCTTCTAATGGCAGCAAAAACACCTGACTTAGACTTACCTTTCCTGTCTTGTGGTCGAACCACACCAGAGCGTGATTCCTGGACAGCACCTTGCAGTCAAAGGTGGCGTTATTCTGCGCAGGGCGACACCGGGCCACGGAGCGCCCGATCTTGACCGGCTCATCCAGGTAGACGTGACGTTCCTGAAACGGGTGTGAATTCGGGCGGCAGGTGAACACGGCCAGCGCTGAAGGCATTGAGGATGGCTTGGGAGTGTTACTCCAACCAGAGACGAAAGACAGGGCTTCTTGATCCAGACTGACCAATCGTTCCGAATCTTTTTTTTAATGAAATATCAGTTGTCCTGTGTTGGTCGTGGGACGGAGACCAATATACATAGTATTTATAAGAACAAAAATATATCAACTATAGGAAAACACAAGATTCTTCTTCAAAACCGACTACATAACGTCTACAAACATTCCAAATAGACACTATGTATATGACTTCTTGCCCACCTGCAAGACCCCCATGATGCCCGACCAAGCCCAAGACTGTGTCAAGTGAAGCTGCCCACTTCCATACAAATATCTCTTTTCATATGACAAACTCGGTTCAAAGCGAGCTGTTAAATCTCGTTTCCCACACAATACATCCCTATTCTCCGTTACAACCATAGGCCTGGTCAGGAAACAAACCACTTAACAGGATTACTTGGATTGATAACCTGTTGGGTCAGTGAACCTGTCCCAATAAAATACGGCTATCCATTTGAACGGGTTACTACAAACGTATTCCGAAATATACGACTGGTCAACAAGTCACAAACTGCATTAATATGCACTAATGTCAACGTTAAACCACTAATGAAGGTTAATAACGTGAGTAGTTCAGCTCAAGAAAGCAAGTACAGATCAACAACCCACCACTCCCCAAAACAGATCAGACACTTAGCATGAAAACAAAAGCCTCAAAGACTTAATAACAAAATTATTCACATTAATTACACAGTGTTAACTGCACAGCTTCACTTTGGGGATTAATGAACGGCTATCGCGGAGGTTGTTTTCTTGCTCATGCGAACGTTAGCCGGCTACCTTCATATTAGCTCGTTAGCTTCGCTGAGGTAACGATGGCCTTTATAGTCTTCCTTGAAACCCGTCCGGCCGGGGAGCGACTCTACGGATATTTTCGAATGGATTTAGCCGTGAAGACCTGTCATTCGTACGGTAATTTTGGTCCACCGAACTTTTCGCAAGCGGAGAATTACGCAAATCCAGTTTTAGCTCGCGAGCCTAGCAACTAGCTTAGCTCGCGAAGAAGACATGCGAAAATGCCCACAAATGAAACTCAAATTCGAATAAAGTCCGTGACACGGTCCCACGTCAAGCCACGGGGGTCTCCGCTCTAGGGAACGTAGAAAAGTAAAGAAAATGTGTGAGGGTTAATCGAGAGTGAAGTCGTCCTCCTGAAGAGAAATACACATACACACACACAAACCGGCCACAAACCGCCGCGGGGCTCGCGCACCACTGAGAAAGGGGGCGGGAACTTAGCTGTGACATGCCTTGGGGGCGGAACTGTTGAATGAACAAATGACGTTCCAGAGAACACAATTACGTCGTTCACATGAAATGGAAATAGATGTTATAAAAAAATCAATCTAATGATTCAAAATCGAATCTAGAGGGGTTTGTTTTTAATGAATGAATTAATGATTATTTAAATTATTAAATCATTGTGATTGTGAAAATTGTTCATACAAAATTAGTATATTCACACTAAATAATAATGAAAAATTATTGTTGAACTCCAAATTGATTTTGACCCTTACCATACACTAACATAGCAGCTTCATAATAAAGTTTTACATCAAAGTTTTACAAGTATTACAGCAAACTTTAAAGTATTAATGTGAAATTTCTAATGACCAAGTCTGATAGGCAAATCAAAATATTGTATTTTATTTAAAGTATCTTTTTTGGCTAGAAATCAGCTCTGTACACGCTCGTCTCTCAACCATATGTATTTTACTTATTTATGTAACTTTGAAATATTAAGTCATATTTATTTACACAAGATCATGACAAACTTGTGGTGTGTATATATATCATTCTAATTTTGACTAAGTATCGAATGATGGCAAACAGGGGAGGGTTCACTCAACATTTGTTTGGCCCAACAGATCACTAACATAGTACAACACAAAGCACTAACAAAATCAAAGCATTCGGAAAATAGTTTCACAAGGCAAAGTTATTTTTGGAGTTAATGAAAATCTTCCCTGGAAAGTATTTTAGATTTTTTAAAGAACGAGAGGGTTTCAAAGCAAACCCCACCCCCTAGTCCCTCTGTTTGGAACTGGAATCTGTGGGCTAAACTACACTGAACATCTGTCATACCAAATGAAGCGTGCTGATTTGACTCTAGTGTCTTACTTGAACTAATCCGATTGCTTTATCTTGGTTCTTATGTGATCCATTAGATGAAATTAGGTGATTATTTCAGGCTTCTATGTTTATACTACACAATTTAAAGATGAGACATTTATATTGCATATTTGAAGCAAATATGGACAAATGGTTTTATTAAAGAGGTACATTATATTTGCTGTTTCAGCATATGGGGACTGTAGTGTATCAATACTGCAGTGTCCTGCATAGCTGATGGGAGAATATTTTTTTAAATTAAATTAATGCTTAAATTAAATTACTTTCAGCAAGACTTCCACAGCAATGTCTAACCATCATCAGCCTTAGGATTGAACTGTTTGACCGAAAATGTTTCTGATAAGATCAAAGAGATTGGATTAAAGGTAATTATGCAAATGTGGAATTCAGAAAATATGTAGTTTATTTGTGCATAGCTGCTTGAAATGTATGTTTACACTTCATTTTATGAAGAAGTTAAATTACTGAGAAGTTCATTTTATTCATAGCACGACAGTTTCGCGGTTTATAAAAATTGTTGGTGGTCCCATGTTTTTTGCAAACAAGTAAAATGATATAGTCCATACGATAAAAACCGTATACCCTTTTGAAAGGGTATACTGGTATAAAGGGTAAAAGGGCCTTTTCTATCTAAATAATGCGTGTGCGCTTCTCGAGGTCAGGTGTGACGTAAGCACGTGTTCTCCACGCAAGCGCCGCCCCTTCATCACAGTCGTGTTTGTATTTACAGCTCAACTTTCCCCAGCTTTTATCAATAAACCGCGTCCAAACCCAACGGAATCGAACCGACGCAACGACATGGCCTTTCAGGGGTCTGAGGAGGTGGAAGAGCAACTGGAGGAGCCGGAAGAGACGCTGAGAGTTTCTCCGGCGGAGGAAATGCCCATCGACGGGCCTCCGGCGGCAGAAGAACCGGAGCCGCTGCTACTGCCGTGGGACCGTTTCTCCGCCTGGGTTCACTGCATCTGCGTGGTCGGCTTTGATCTGGAGCTCGGGCAGGCTGTGGAGGTAACGTTACCGGACACAGGGTTGTTTGTTTTTGTACGCCTCAGTTGACAGCTGTGAACTGGCCTGCTAACTGAATGGAAGTTAAGGGGAAACCTGCTAGCATCAGTGGCTAACAATATGGTTGACTCATCAAAGTACAACCCGGAGTTTACGTCCACATCCCTTGCATGGCTGGCAAACACTTGTGTTCCTTCTGTACTGTTTTCTGATCTAGTCTACTGTGTTTATTTACTCTGAAAGTATATTTACTATGATTGCAGTTTTATTATTATACAGGGCAGTGTACTGAGGAGTTTAATGGCACTGTATTGCATTATGATCTACATGTTTGAATGAGGCTTTATTGTTTTAAAGCCACCTGCTCCACATACACTTAATACAGAAGAATTGAAATGCCCCCTTTTAATGAACATGTTTGACCACTTAGTTAATTTCCACGATCACAAATGTTAATGCTTCAGCATACAATGATATTCTAGACTAGAGAATTGTGTGCTTCAATTTTATAGCAACAGTATGGGCTGGACTCTATTATTACCCCTAATTTCTATTCTGACATGATAATGCCGCTGTGCACAAAGCAAGGTTCAAAAAGAAATGATTGGTTCTATTGTGGAAGAACTTGACTGGTCTGCAAGTCCAACACCGAGCTGAACACCTTTGAGCCAAACATTCATTACCCAAATCAATCAATAATTTATACACAGGGTTACAGTCATGTAACAACAGAAAACGTCCTTCCTAAACTGTTGCAACAAAGATGAGAACAAAATTCTATAATGTGGTATTGTATAGCATTAATATTTGTTTTGATTGGATTTACTGGAATAGATAAACATGTTTTTTAGAGGGGGCGTCCCAATACTTTTGCCCACATACTAGTGTAGCTGAGAAATGCTTTTGTACATGAAAAGGTTTCGCAGATTTCCATCATATTACAGTATACTGCACTCGGCTCCAAGGGATAGTTAGTAACTAACCACAAAATGTCTAATGTAACCACAGAAAAGCAGATTTCCAAGCTGCTTCGTTTTTAATGGTCTTGCAGGTTTTGTCTGTGGATAAATCTTAAATTTGTCTCCTTAACTCTAATGTGTAATCTGTGGCTTTTGTCTTTTTGATGAAAATGCAGTTGTTAGAAAATAACACTGTCACAGTTTCTGTGCTCTAATAGGTTGTTGTTTTCTCTACTGCAGGTCATCTATCCTCATCATTCCAAACTCAGTGAAAAAGAGGTAAGAAACCTTTCTGATATGACCACCATGAATGATGTTAAATCCAGAGAGTATGATGACCGAATATTGAATATTCTGCTATTTCTCTCATTTCAGAAAACCAGTATATGCTATCTGTCATTCCCAGACTCTAATTCAGGTATAGTACATTTCTTAATGTATGAACCTCGCTGTGACTTCCGTGGCACTTTCTGCAAATGTTGCAAACAATATCAAATAGATAAAATGCACAAAGATCAAGCTTTATCACTGTGATGGCAAAGTCTAGTCTAATCTAATGTCTTCGCTCAGTCATAAACTGATGCTACGGAAATGTATTCAGTGATATCAGAACAGTGTGGTTTATAGATATGAGCATTTTCAGCTTCGGTATGCATCTTTGTGTTATGTAAAGCAGTTCAGAGCCTTGTCATTTTCTAGAAGGCATGTGTATAGTTTATATGTGTGTGTTTTGCTGTAATAAAGGTTTCATGTAATGGAATGTAATTCATGAGTACTACATGACCTGTGTGGGATGAATCCTCAACATTCTTCATCCAGTGGAAAGACAGAAACGGCACCGACACATTCAGAGAGACTCATTGTGCGGATGTGAACACAATCTGACCCCTCCCTGTGTTACAGTTATTAATGGATGTTCATTGTGTACCTCAATATCTACAATGGCACATTTGTAAATGGGGTGATGTACGCAGTCAATCTTTTTCCTTCACTATACTGTTGGGCATTAAAGTCAATGTCAGTGTCTTAGGGTTGGAATAGGGTTCGAGGATGACAAGAGTGGCCTGTTTGTTCTCATTGTAGGTGTGTGAGACGTTTACTCACTGCTTTAGTGCTCTAGTATAATTTTCTGGTGTGGTATTGATCCTGTTCTCGTCTTTCTGAAACGAGAGAACCTGGTGTATGTTGGGAACAAACTCATCATTCTGTTCGCTTCAGTTCTCGGAGATACAGTACAATGCATGATGAGCGGTGCGGTACGGTACGGTACACTACCAGACGGGATGTAACATATCGTGTTGAAAGCAGAAATGACACCACGTGATTGTGTATCGTGTTTTACAAACTGGTGAAAGCGAGTCGGATCTGAAATCTGATTCATCGAAGCTGTTGTGAAATAGTTGATGCATGTCATGTGTCTTTTATCGTATAACTGGTTGAAGTTAATTGTGCTATATTTTTCTAAACCTGATATACTCGATTCACATTCTTTATATTATATTGGTCCCTCTCTCATGACATCACCAGCTCATGTTTTCAGTCGATAATGCTTCCCGTCTGTGTGTACCGTCTGATGGTTTCTGAGGGTGTCCGTGGGTCAGGTCGGACATACGGACATCTCTTCTCTCATGCTGTGCGTGATGCCATCCGCTCATGCTGCGGGAATGGCATGCAGGTTGCTGTGGCAACAGAGTTCCTTCCACCCGGGCAGATTAGCAGAAGTGCGTCTGTTGTGATGTGCTATTCACTCTCTCCGCAGCAATGCGGCCAATAGCTAATTTGTTTCACTTGTGTTTAATAATGTGACTCAGGCGGTGAATGTCTTTATCTGATGATGGATGAGACTTTGTGTATGCAGAGCTGGAAGTCATTTATACTGCAGTGCACACTGTAGAGGAAATAAGAATTACTTTTTTATACGCATATACAGAGCATGTCACTTTTCATTCGTTTGTACCATTTCACATGTTTGTGTTACTATATTTTTTGACACTTATTAATGACTGTTTGGCACAACAAGTTTATTAGCAAATTTTGCAGCTAGTCACATTAAAGGGGTCATATGGAGCAAATACGTGTTTTTCTGTGTCTTTTGTGTGTTATAAGTTGCCCATACATGTATTAGACACGTAAAATTGCAAAAATTAAAGTGTCAGAACAAAAGAAGCATTCTATCTAAAAGCGAATGCTCAACCAGACTTGCCTGAAACGCCTCATGTAACCACACCCCCACAAATCTACGTCAGTTCGTGGTATGATTCGACTAAGACCGCCCAAATGTATACGCAAGTAAGGAGGTGTACCTGTCAGTACAATTGCTTTGGAACCTGATGTTCCAAATAAGAGAGGCTTTACACTTTTTCGTCACACGCTTGCAGTATTCGACCAATCACTACGCACTGGTTAACTGGCCAATCATAGCACACCTCGCTTTTCAGAGCGATGAAATTAAAAAATCTGTGCGTTTCAGAGAGGCAGGGCAAAGAGGAGATACAAACATGCAGCGTTTTTGAACCTTAAATCGTATAGACGCATTGCACTACATCTAAAACAAATGATAATATTCGTTTTAGCCGTGTCATATGACCCCTTTAATATTCAATTCAATAAATGTATTACTAGTTAGTATATTGGCTATTTTACTTCTTATACAATCATAATTTACGGTCTGAGCTCTATTGTACCTTTTTATCTCGAGTGTTATTAACAACTGTTTACCTTAATAATATGATTTGTTTATGCATAGTTTTGCGTTTGGTTGGTCAATCACTATAGTGTTTTAAGTGTTGAACCTGTGTTGTGTGCATGTTGTTTTATAAACCCTGGTATGTTAAGGAAAGAGTTAAGCAGGAGGATGGGGTAATCCATTGGTCACGCCCTGTAGATGGATCCAGTAATCCTGTTTCACACTCGCATGTTCCCTGTTCAGTTCGGCCCACACACACATCACTGTATGTCAATGCCGAAATAACATCCAAACACACAAACAACAGCTGACCTCACCTGCACCTGAGCAACAGGGTCTGAACTACAGATATACAGATTTAATTCAACCTGCTTTCATTAGGTTCTGTTTTATTCCAGTTTGATGTGGATTATATTGCCTGGAAGGTTGCTCATATAATAGATGTAAACCATGTTTCTTTGCCTTTAAGGGCAACAAGAAATCAAAATTGACTTTATTTATTTCCTTAATACATGATTGTGGGTGATTATTCAGTTCTGGTGTTTCCAAAGACAAACTGTTTTCATTTGGTAATCTTTCACCAGATTGTAATAACTTTCTGAATGATCTTTTGTTTTTGGCTGACATCACTTAAGCCGTCAGGGCTATTGAATCATTTTAACCTATAGCCTAATAGATGTTTAGTTGCATGCTTTAATTGAATCCAGGATTTTAGCAATAATAGCAAATAACAAACGATGTGATCTGTATTCTGTACACACCTTTTACCATGTAGTGAAATGACAGCGTATGTGTTTCTGTTCTCAGGTTGTCTGGGGGACACGCAGTTCTGCTTTCGTTTCAGACAGGCCGTGGGCAGAAAATCTTCTCTTGGATGTTTCCTCGACCACTTCGACCGGGATGCACCTGTCTGTCTCAAGGTCACTATACTGATATATAAACTTGTTAATGCTGTATTAAACTAACCTGGGTGCGTTTCCCGAGCACGACATAATCGCTGGTTAACCACGCGTAATACCGATGCATCGTTTCAGAAACTAACTAGCTACTCACGACTGTTTCCCGAAAGCATAGTAACTTTGTCGCACATCTGTCGTTTGAACCATGTTGGTTCAACAACATAGTTTATGACGTCACATAGTTGGTGGAGTAATACCGTCTTCTAATTCATCCGCTTAATTTTAATGTCATATTATTGCAGTAAATCATGTACACTGTATCTGAAAACAATTTTGTGATCGTATTTTTGTTTTATTTTACGATATTTAACTCATTCATAAGTTTCCTTCTACGTAACTCCGCCCAGGGATTCCCCAGGGTCCTAGAGCACGTAGGGTCAGACGCATGCGCGCTTTTAAAAAAACAACGCTTCTATTTTCTTGACAAACTAAAAGATGTCAAATTGAATTTGTAAATTTAGGAGGATGGATATTGAATGCACTGCATGTTGCTTGCTTACCTTGCTCAAAAGCACGATGTGTGTTAGTCTACATGTCATAATAATAAGGAACTATGCTTTTAACCACAGCTCTAGTTCCACCACGCAACTTTGCGCAGTAGGGGCTGGCGCAAATCGCGGCATCGGCATCTCAAGTGGCACTTCCGGTGGCTTCTCCAGCAGCCAGAGAATTTCGTCCGGCATCTGTCGCTACAGCGGCATCTCGCAGCGGCACTTCCGGTGGCTTCTCAGCAGCGTCACAACGGCATCTCTAGCAGCCAAGGACTTTCTTTGGCACCCGTCGCCCTTTGTAGTAACTGCGCTGATCAATTACATAATCCATTGTAATATTGTAATACTGTTATATTGTAATACTGCGTGCGAGTGACAGCAAATAATGTGTGTAATGATACAACTGTCTGATTCAATATTTTGTTCTTTCAGTGCCGAAGAAATAAAAAATCACATGACTTTATAAAGATGCAGTGTATACATATTACTTTGAAATGCTATGTAAATAGGTGATAAACTGTTATTCAGTAAATACAGAAAAGAGTTTATGATTTTGAAAGTGCAGCATCTCCGCAGCCAGCTAGAGACTTTCTCCGGCCACTGCCGCTACAGCGGCACTTCAAGCGGCATCTCTAGCAGCCAGAGACTTTGGGAGCCGCACTCAAAAAAATATTTTGCCTAATACATAAGATTTATGTATTTTGATTGCATATAGAATTTCCATCCATTTAGATTACATATTTTTTATTCATATTTTTATTATTAAAGGAGTCAGATCTGGCAAGCTCTTTGCGAAACTATCTTTAGTAGTCGAGGTAATTGTTCTACCCTGTCGATAACGAGTTAAACGGCTGATTTCTGCATTGCGCAGTGTACATGTTATAATATAGTGATCAGTGACATCGTCGCTTTGAGGTATAATATCTATATTGGTTAGATCGGCTCCGTGAGATATAATCAAGTCTAGTGTATGATTAAATCGATGAGTGGGTCCATTGATGTGTTGTGTTACTCCAAAAGAGTGTAATAGCTCTGTAAATGCCACTGCTAATGCATCGTTAGCACTATCTACGTGGATATTTAAGTCTCCGACAATTAGTACTTTATCAACGTTAACCAATAGGTCCGATAGGAAGTCCGCAAACTCTTTCAGAAAATCAGTGTAGGGACCAGGGGGTCTATACACAGTAGCCAACGTACAAGAAAGCAATGATTTTTTTACTATCAATTGGAACAATTATGTTCAACGCAAGCACTTCAAATGATTTATGCAGGAATAAATTAATACAAATTTATTTAGATTTATTAATGAAAATTACTTAAATGTGATGCATATGAATTAAATTGGGTTTAATATGTAAGAATATGTGATCATGTTTCTTATAAATTTAAAACACGTTTTATTTATTAATATTATTACATACAACTTATTCTTACTCGTTTCATTTTCATATGTCTTACAAATTTGTATCACATTAACTTTATTACTTTGTTTAGGTAAAAAATATGTAATCTAAATGGATGGAAATTCTATATGCAATCAAAATACATAAATCTTATGTATTAGGCCCAAATATTTTTTTGAGTGGCACGTATGCGATGTACTGTTTAAACTTTAAAAACTACATTTGAACAAAATAGCATTATATACCACGAGACTTTTATTTGTAAGCATTTATCATATTTGGTTAATACAGTTTCTGATGCTATGCCACACACACAGTTATTCAATTCATACAGAAATGAGTTTCTGATCGTGAAATCGTGGCATCTACGGTACAGTGATAAAAAGATGTCCATACCATAGGCATTTCCTAGATTCTAGAACATGTTATGGTCTTCTTCTGCAGTGCGTATTTGGAGTTTCCGCACGAGAGCGCCCTCTGGCTTTCGGATGCAGCAGCATTTTCCCGTATTTCACTCAAAAGCTGTGCATAAATCACGTGGTATTTATCGTCGGTTTATCGTGACAGCCCTACAACTAGTTCGCGAAAGTTCGTTAGATCGTTAATAGTTTGGAGATCACAAAGTTTTTATTCTACGTGTGAGGACTATTTTAAGTCATAGTTTTTATTGGTAATTTGTTGAACATTTACTTCGTGATATATGGTTCTATCTATCTATCTATCTGCACAGAACTAATAGACAACAGAAACTTAAGACTTTTTGCAAGATTTGAGAAGCAGTGATTCATCCTCAGTATACAGTACATTGAACATAGACATTACGTTCAATAAAGAGTGAACAACAGCAACAGATGAACGTTTTAATACTGCAGCCTTTTTACCACAGGGCCTATATAACGATGCTTTTTTTTAAAAAGTAGTTTGTTACAATAAAAACGTTACATTAAATTAGGGTATACTGGCCAGCGGCAGTTGCTACAAAGAGAAACAGTGGCCGGAGAAAGTCTCTGGCTGCTAGAGATGCCACTTGAAGTGCCGCTGTAGCGGCAGTGGCCGGAGAAAGTCTCTGGCTGCGGAGATGCTGCACTTTCAAAATCATAAACTCTTTTCTGTATTTACTGAATAACAGTTTATCGCCTATTTACATAGCATTTCAAAGTAATATGTATACACTGCATCTTTATAAAGTCATGTGATTTTTTATTTCTTCGGCACTGAAAGAACAAAATATTGAATCAGACAGTTGTATCATTACACACATTATTTGCTGTCACTCGCACGCAGTATTACAATATAACAGTATTACAATATTACATCGGATTATGTAATTGATCAGCGCAGTTACTACAAAGGGCGACGGGTGCCAAAGAAAGTCCTTGGCTGCTAGAGATGCCGTTGTGACGCTGCTGAGAAGCCACCGGAAGTGCCGCTGCGAGATGCCGCTGTAGCGACAGATGCCGGACGAAATTCTCTGGCTGCTGGAGAAGCCACCGGAAGTGCCACTTGAGATGCCGATGCCGCGATTTGCGCCAGGCCTCTCTCACTTTGCGATGCTTGCGATTGATCGTTGGAACAAGGGTTTCAGGAAATACTCGAATCCTTGAACTTTGCAGAAACGACCGAACTTGCGACCATAGTTGGCTTTTGGGAAACGCACCCCAGGGCAATTATAATGATTGTTTAGCAAAAATATCCACAGTTATTTTTATTTGTAAATTTCTTGTCATAATACATTGTGTTTTGAAGCAGCTCAACTAAAATTAATGGAAATGTCTTAATGTTTCCATTCTCCTCTCGCAACCAATTCATGACTGCATGACAACATTATTTATCTGTGTATGGTATTTTTTTATAATAAAGCATTGATAATAATCAAACTGTAAGGATAACCAACATCTTGCAGGTTTCGCTGTTTGCTTATATTGATGGAGAACATGTTTACCTCTGTCCCGCAGAGAGATCAGGGTTATTACTACGGCCACGTGTACTTCAGACAGGTGCGAGATAAGACACTGAAGAGAGGCTACTTTCAGAAGGTAATGCAGAGACAATCGCTTCATTGCGTTCTAAACTATGAGTATCAGTGATCAGTTTAAAGGGACATTTGATACATTTTTTCTGGCACATCACACACATCAGGGTTTCTTCAACCCATATATTTTTCAACTTGAAAACAAAAGATAATTACATCTTATATAAATATATTTTGGATAGATTTTATAGGGGTTGATTGAATGTACATAGAGAACTTTTTCAACCATAATAAAATCACTGTATTGTACAACCTAGGGTGCTTTATTGGTTTATCATCATCCCCCTTCAGCTTGGTTCTCATGCGTGTGAGTTTTTACCTGGAAACAAAAAATGTTGCTGAGGGCTCACAGCACAAGTCTCAACACAGACGACTGCAAACAGAAGTGTGATTCTGCTCTTACACCAGCAAAAGTTATTCACACCCTAAAAATAGAGACCGAGATTACTGGAGAGCTCTGGAGCTTTTCAAGAGCCTTTAGTTACATTTAAAGACATATTTCAACACCCAAACAGAAGCTTTTCTTTAGCCCAGTCTGGGGTCTTTCTGACCGAAGGGTGTCAGTCTTTAAAGGGATAGTTCATCCAAAAATGAAAAATCTGTCATCATTTACTCACCCTCAGGTTGTTTCAAACCTGTATAAATGTATATGTTCCAATAAACACAATGAAAGATATTTGGAAGAATGTTAGCAATTTTCAGTTCTGGGACATCATCCACCACCATAGTAGGAACAAAAATATTGTACATAATGAAATATTTTGAAGAATTTAGGAAACAAAGAGTTCTCGGGCACCTTCTTTGGCTACCATTTAATTCTTCCTACTATGGTAGTCAATGATGTCCCGGAACTGAAAATGTCTAAGATTCTTCCAAATATCTTTCTTTGTGTCTTTTCAATATCTTTCAAAATTTTCCTTTTTGGATGAACTATCCCTTTAAGTGATGTGGTACACTGCACTTCAGTGAGCTCTGAGGTTGTTGGCGCAACCCTGTTTAATATCTGATGGTCTTTGGCATGAGCTCTAAGGGAATAATTCACACGAAAGTCTGAATTCTGTCATTGTGTTGGACATTGGCTTTTTTTGGTGAACTATCCCTTTAATTAGATGTTAAATCATTGTGAAATGACAGAAATGTGCTCAGTATTTTGATCAAAGTGATCTTCAGGATGTTGTGAAGTGTTTTATTATTTGACCCGTGTGATGTGTCTCTTCTAGTCTCTGGTCCTCATCAGCAAGTTGCCGTATGTCACATTCTTCCACTCTCTTCTGAAGCTTATCGCCCCTGAGTACTTTGAGAAACAAGAGCCATGTTTAGAAGCCGGTGAGTCGCAGAAATATTAAGAAAAGACTAATAATATTTTATATTGCCAGTAAGCAAGTTCAATTTGACTGTATCTCAGATGTAAACCACACTGAACAGCTGTCAGCTGCTACAGCCCAACAAAAAACATCACGATAAAAAACAGCATAGCTACATCCTGGCAACCACCAACGCCTTGTCAATCACCCAGAATTTCCCGGCAGTGACTACACAAAGATCTAAATTTAAAGTGATAGTTCTTCCAAATATTACAATTCTGTCATCGTTTACTCACCCTCTTGTCATGTCAAACCTGCATGACTTTCTTTCTTCACAAAAGAAAATATTTTGAAGAATGTTAGTAACCTGAACTCATACACTTGCACTGGTTTTGTGTCCATACAAAGTGAACGGGTGCCGGCACTGTTTGGTTACCAACTTTCTTCAGATTATCTTCTTTTGTGTTCTGCGGAAGACAGAAAGTCATGCAGGTTTGAAATGATGACAGAATTTATATTTTTGGGTGAACTTTCACTTTAAGGCGGACTCTTTTAAAGTCACCATGAAACGGAAGTTGCGATTGTCTTCTTTTCCGTATAGTGACGTACATCCGAGTGAAACGGCTTCTGAAATTTGAAAATAAAAAAGTAGGGCGGGACTTCATGTTGCTCTCCCCTAAATGATTGGATCGTTGTAAGATGGCCTAATACACCACCGGTACTCATTGGACAGTCACTAAAGTCCTACCTCTTTTTATGGCATTACGTCATGAAGAGAAGAGTTGTCGTTTAGAGGGGGAGAGGAGCTTAATGTTTTTGATTAAAGATTACAAGTGCAAATTAATTTGACAAAAATAATGATGTGCATGGATAAATCGTTTATAATAATCACTGCAACGTTGTGTAAGAATATTAGTATTATCATTTTTAATTGCACCTGTGACTTTAAAGCAATAGTGCGCAGAGCTTCACTAAATATTGATCAAATAGAGTGGAAAATTGTTTGATTGTGTTCAACTGAAGAAAGAACGTCATGAGATGGCATGGGTTGAGTAAACTATGAAAGAATTCATATTTGAGTGATCTGTTCCTTTAATTTTGGAAAACCCTACAAACCACATAGCGATGTGCAAACAGACGCTCAGAATTGTATAACCACACCCTGGCAACTACCCAGAATGCTGTGGCAACACGTTTTACACGCAAATACAGCTCAACATTTCATCAGAACAAATAAAAATGCATCACATAAATTAGTTTTAACGTTGACCTCTATTCACCAATAAATATTTTTATTTTATTCATTCTTAAAAGCTTGCAACGACATCGACAGATGGCCCACGCCGAGCCCTGGGAAGATTCTCACGCTCCCCATCATGGGCGTGGTCATGAAGGTGAGCTGTTTTTCGTTCTTCGGTGATTTGTTCAAATGCTAGCTTTGGCTTTGAAAGGTCTTTGAAAGAAACACCTTGAACAAAAACCTTCATCTGTTCTCCTTAGCTTCGCATCCCCACGTGTTACGACAAGCCTGGAACCTCACAGCTTGTTCAGTCGGCACCGGTATGAGAGTCATTACTGTGCCAGGCCTGTAGGCGATGGTGATGTGTCATATTCTTCAGCCGTTACGTCAGTTTGCTCTCTTGTAATCGAGTCTCAACTTTGCTTTGCAGGGTGACAGTCTGGTGTCCATTGTTCTGCCGACGGTTCATGAAGTGGATCTCTTTAGGTAAGCCACATTTAATGTGCCTATAGTACAGTTTGAATGTCTCTTACTCCGGTTTCACGTTGAACTGGTTTTTGATTATTATGTGTCGTCTGCTGCACCCTGCTGGGAGCTGAGAAAGGTGCATGTGCATAAAAGTCCTGTGGCAAAGAACACAAAGTGACTTACAAATGAGGGAACATTTAAAAACTGAATGAATATCTTAAATGCACTGTAGGGAACTTTAAATAAAAGTATCGGCGCAATGCTGCTTTGTTATTTGACGTGTATGTTTTGTCTTTATTGTGTGCAGGTGCTTCTATCCCGTCTTCTTTCACATTCAGATGTTATGGGAGCTGGTGTTGCTCGGTGAAGCTCTGGTTGTCATGGCGCCATCTCCAGCAGAGTCTTCAGAGACGGTCTTGGCATTGGTCAGGTGGTACAAAACTCCTTTATAATTTGATTTGAAATAACTTCATATAAGTCAATCTAGCGCAAGCTCTTTTTTCATGTCATTTACGCAACACAGGGAATTTGATGTTTTTGTCACACTGTGGGTGATCTTGACAGCCTTGTAGATCTGATGACAAGCTATACAGTGTGTGTTATATACATGCATTAGTTCAAATCTACCATTACTTCAAGATGGACTCCGTGTCATTGCAACAATTCTTCTTACAGAAGAGCAGGCGCTGACTTGATAACTTTTAATGCTGGTTAAAATAAACCATATCTCTCTCTCGCTCTCTGCAGCTGTATCTCTCCTCTGCGTTACTGCAGTGATTTTCGGCCTTATTTTACCATCCATGACAGTGAATTTAAGGAGTACACCACCAGGACTCAGGCACCGTAAGTGAACGCTAGACAGCTCCCATCTCTCTCTCACATACAAGAAAAACAATCCTGCTTATAGACGGTTTCAGCGGCAGCAACATAAACAAAGGCTGTGTGGCCCAAACTTAACTTCCGGTAGACCTCAGCACAGAATTAATAACTGTTGAGTAGTTTTAATTGAATTTAATACAATTAATATGCAGTAAAATATTAATATAAATTACATACAAAATAAATTGTTGTATTATAATGAAACACAGAACGAAAGTTAACTTCGGGCCAGGCGTGTGCGTCTGATGAAACAGTCTATACAGGTTCTATTTACAGCTTATTCTCATATCAATTTATCAAAATACAATACATTTTAATGCACCTTTTAATATTTAATATGCTTTTTAATATTAATTTGTTTTCTTGAATTTTACAATATTGTGCTCTTTTGAATGATTATCCTGTACTGAACGCTAGTGTAAAAAGTATATTTTTACTACTGTAATACATTATATGTATTTTAAAATGAGAGATTATCTTTCTTTTGACTCATGCATATAGAGGATTGAAATTGCTTTACTCTCAGACCCATGGTGCATACAAATAATAATGTCTTTTGACTCGCAAATTGAACATGATTGATGATTTAGTTCAATGTGGGGTAATTGAACGATACACAAGATGTCTAAATCAATGAATGAGGTTATTTCTGGACTTAATCAGGAAATGTGTGTTCTGACAGTTATTATGTGTCTCTATTAACTCTGTGTTTGTGTGTTTTTGTGTTTTAGGCCTTCTGTCATTTTAGGAGTGACAAATCCCTTTTTTGCCAAAACTCTCCAGCACTGGCCGCACATCATCCGCATTGGAGACATGAAGCAAACAGGTTGATTTAAAAAATTTAACTGAATTTGAAGAGTTTGGTTCCAAATTGAGAACAAAGTTTTTTTATTTTGCATTCCAATTAATATCAGTCAAACCACAGTTGGTTTGTTTTGATTTAAGCCATAATAACTAAATAAATACAGCTCACAATAAAACACAATAAAAACATGATAACGTAATAAAAAACATGATTTTTGAACAATTTTAAAAACGAAGTTATCTCATTTTGTTTGTTTAATTATAAAAGATTTTTTTTAAAGCAGAGATGGCCAAACAGATGAAGGTGAAAAAACTAAAGAACCTGAAGACTTTGGACTCGAAACCTGGTGAGACTCACTCACAGATAACCAGAAACTGTTCATACGGAGTAGATCTCTGAAACATTCTCTGAGCAAAATAACTGAAAGATTATTCCTGTCCTGTGTCATCACAGGTGTCTAAAGTGCATATAAACCTTTCCTGAACAAAGACGAGGACATTATCAAACAACTCCAGAAGGTCAATCTCTGTCTGGTTTATATTGGTACACATGTATTATTTTGCATATATTAATTATATTTGCGGTTCACATCAGGGGGTTCAGCAGAAACGTCCCTCTGCGGCCCAGAATGCAATTCTGCGGCGATATTTCCTGGAGCTTACACAGAGTTTCATCATACCACTGGTAACGATGTTCATTTACATACAAAATAACCCATAGTGTGGCACATATGGTATAGTGTACTCTAAAATAAAAGAAAAAGTGACGTAAATGCTAAGATAATGCTAAAGGTGTATGTGAATGTTGGTTTGCAGGAGCGTTATGTGGCCAGTCTGATGCCTCTACAGAAGAGCATCTCTCCCTGGAAGGTACCACAGAAACGGTTGATTGGTTTGAAACGTGTATTTGAATGTGTACACTAGATGAATGTAAAGTTATATCGTTTCGTCTCATATGCCAGAGTCCTCCTCAGCTGCGGCCGTTCATTCAGGAGGAGTTCATGAAGACGCTGGAGAAAGCTGGACCTCAGCTCACCTCACGTCTCAAAGGAGACTGGATCGGCCTCTACAGGTGCACAATCTGAACTCAAACGCTTTTGTAATCCAGCACATTTGAAAGAAGAACCTAATGTCCACTCATAAGCGCCATTGTCTGTTCTCTCAGGCAGTTCTTGCGTTCTCCAAACTTTGACGGCTGGTTTAGGAACCGCAGGAAGGAGATGACACAGAAGCTGGAAGCTCTTCATCTGGAGGCGCTCTGTGAGGAAGATCTACAGCTGAGAATACAAAAACACACTGAGGTTGAAACTGTTGACCTGGTGCTCAAACTGAAGGAGAAACTGGTTAGTATTTCACTCTCTGTGTTGATGCTAGTAATGCTAAAGTTTACAGGTGATGTTTAATGGTTTGAAAACCAGACATTTTTTATCGCAGAATAAAAACACGGAGAGGGTGATTAGGCGTGAAAGAACACATGAATAAACGCAGCCGGCCAATCAAAAACAAGTATTCTAGAGAGCCGTGTAATAAATATTTTTTAATGCTTGCCTGTTTTATCTTGTCTTAGACGCAGGCAGAGAGAGATCCACTTCCTGTCAAACCAGGAACTCTGGGCAAACTGCAGGCCCACATCGACACCATCGTCCTCTCGCTTCCGGAAGACCTGCAGGGCATCTTACATAAACCTCCGAGCCCTTGACCCTTAGCTGACACTCAAACAGTCCAGACTGTGACTTACATAGGGTTAACAGACACAAACACCTTCCACACGTGAGTGGCAGAACGTGATGAATTTCTGCTGCATCCTCATCCAAGTGCACTTGTTGCCACGGACCCGAATGTCTAAACCGCACGGACGACGGCTCGGGTTGAGAGGGAGCAACGCTGGCAGAAATGACACATGCTTTATACTGTAAGTCTCACTGTGTGAGATGGACGTTCCCTTTAGTTTTTAAACATGAAGTTGCTTATGACGGTCTAAAGATCATGAAACAGAATCGTGGACCTGTGCGGTGGAAAAGAAAAACGGGACACCGGTGATCCTGAAGGAAGAATGTTTCCACAACCTTTAAATGTGTTTAGGTGTAGTTTCTGTCAATTTCAATAAGCACGAAAATCTGTCTTTATATTCAGAAAATAATTAGAATTAGTATAAAATAAAACATTTGAATTCGGAAAGAGGAAACACGTCGTAAGGAGTCTTAAGGCAGCCATGATTTTCTTTTGAAAAAATTATGATTTCATTTGGGGTGAAATCTGGTCTGGACATGTTTCAATGAGAACTCATTTTGAACCATGGTCATGGGTATATTGCAATAACAAGCAGACATTTTATAGAGAGTACATTCCCTTAACAAAAACAAAAAAAACACTATTAACCCATGAGATGCTTACAGAGACAATAATGCGAATGTGTTTTGTCTCGAAAAGGTCAATTATTGCAGGTTTCTGGCATTACATTATGAAATGCAGTGACTTTGATGAACTGATTTCTCACATTTTAAATGAATTTAATGTGTTTTTTAACTGACTGATAACAGAAAGTAAAATCTTTCATTTGGCAAGAAAGATCACTCGTTCCTTGAACAGAAAGAACTGGTTTAGTTTTCACACCTTGACCCATGCAAACCTGCGGCACGAGGTTTCTGGTCTTCTTTTATCCACAAATCATGTATGGTCTTTCAGAATGACACTGTAATGGTTTCAGCTTTTCTTACACTGGCTTGAATGTGGTGCGTCCTACTTTTTACGTCTTCTGAAATGTTTGGACCAAGTGTGTGTTATATTGAGAGTAGCGATGCTTTAATGTTATTTGACAGGATGAAATCTCATCATACTGCTGCTTGATGCACTTTACCTGTCAAATGTGTCAGAAGACGGTATTTAAATCAAACCACAAATGATGAATATACATATTTTCTGTCTTACACCACATTCCATGTAAAGGATAATGAATCAGTCGGACATGTGAAGCTTTGTGCCTGCAGCTAAATGCAAATGCAGAAACCACCAAAGACCGTCACACTTCTGTGTACATCTAACAGAGTCATTTACACTGTTTTCATGCTAATGCTTTATCAGCAGATGGTGTAACGTGTGGTAAAGTGTAATAATGTCACAGCGGATGAACGGTTAGAACGCCTTACAGATAGACTATTTCAAACAAAGCTGTTCTATTTCCTTCTCATTAATGATCAGTAGTCTAATGCTGGTGTAAACCTGTGATAAAACTGGTTGTTGGGCAACCATTTATGTTTTATATTTAAAGAACAAACATATTTTAACATGCTTGAATTTTATAACGTATATTCTGACAAGGCACAAATAACAACACGCTTTTGACACGACGCATGTTTGTTATACTGATGGAGATTTTCTAATGGCTGTATTTTTGATCCTGGTCATTTCTATTGGTTGTCATTGTACAGAATGTGTAATGTGTTGCTATGGTAATGTTATAGAATGATATCAATGGAAAATTATGATTTGTGGTCATGCTGATGTTCCACCGCAGTTAACTTGAACTAACAATGAATACAGCAAAAAACACATTAGCATTTATTAATGTTAGTTAATGTTAATTTGATCATTTATGTAATATCTGGTAACATGAGTAAATGCACAATAACAATTGTAATGGTATTTGTTAACATTAACAAAGATTTATAAATGCTGTAAAAATATATTTCTCATTGTTCGTTCAGGTTATACATCATGTTAATGAGTGGAACCTTATTGTAAAGTATTTTTATGTAACTATCTGAAACAAACCATTGTATTATTTTGGCATAGACAATATTTTTCTATTAAATCCATAACCACTGTTTTTGATTAACGACATTATAAACGTCTGTGACACGTTATGTACAATAGCCCTTCCTGAAATTATTCTGTTACCCTCATGAAGAACAAGTTTATTTTTTCTAGTTGTAAATAAATGTCAATAATTGAGCTGTGTTATGCATAAATCTCTTTTTTAAAACATACTGGTTTTAGTTCTAATAATTTTACAAGAACACATAAACTACTTAGTTGATGGTTATTTACATTATTAGAACTTCGTAACTATGCAACGATGTATTGGCTAGACCTAAAAACTTCGCGTTGTAGTTCTATGAGACACGTAATAATCTTTAAAAAACACGTAAGTAAATTTTGTCTGTGCTCCAATTCGTGTGCATGCGATTTAATGTTTTAATCAGCTCTGCAGCCGCACATCCATGCACGTAACGAGCGATGCTGGCTCCGCCTTCACGCAATGACGTTGTATTGGGCAGGGGGCGTGGCCAGCTCGAAATGCATTTTCCAGTCCACATTGAATTTTGCAACACCCAACACGGTGTGTAAATGAAAATGCAATCCCAAGTGTTAAACCTGTTAATGTTAATGCATTTAGGGAAAATAACATTTGCATTTTCATTTTGCTACAGTTTTGCTTGACTATCTTAAACATATAATAAATCCAGGGAATGCATTTTAATTTTGCAACTTAAAGAGCGTTAAAAATACCCATTTAAATAACATATTAAAACTAGTGTAGGAACTGACAAATGTAATTGATATAATTGAATTTTTATTTTCATTTTGCACTTAATGTTGCACATATGTTATTTAAAATGTATATTTAAACACACAATTGCATTGTCATTTTACATACTGCATTGCCATTTTGCGTATTGCATTTCAAATTGAAAATAGCTACCAATATGCTTCCATAGGTTAAGGACACCACCGCGTTTAAAGTTCACAGAGTGATTATGTGCCGCTGCAGTCCATACTTTAGGTGGGTTTTGAATACGCAAAACCTGCTTTTAAGCCTTATTGTTGATTTGTATTTAACTTGTATCGTGGATGTAGTGTAGATATGTATTTGTATGGATAATATATGGTTAAATGGAAGATGACGGGTATGTATATGGGGTTAAATGTATATATATCTAGGTGAGTTATGTATGTATATGCATGCATGAGATGTATATGGTTATGTGCATTTGGATACATGTTCTTAGGTAGACGTAAGAATGGACATATTTATTCTTATATTTGTTTAACGATATTGTTTTAATGATTTATCTTAATAATACATCGATAGTGGTGTTTGGTAAGATGTGGAATGCGAGAGCATTGAGTGTGTATGTGGGTAAGGAAGTGGAGATGTTTTTGAGTCTATTGTTGATTATTGATTGATGTATTGTCTATTTGTTATGTGTGTGTTCTCTTGATTTTTGTTCCCCTTGGTGATCAGTAAGGTAATGGCTGGAATACACTACAAGACTTTTAAAATCTGAACAGATTTTTTTTAAACTAGTCATCATACCCTTTTTTTAAAGTTTCAGATAGAAACACACCAACTGATCAAATCTGCAGACTGGCACAGACTTTCTGCAACAAGTCCAGACTGAAAATCTGAGCAAAAGTCTTGTAGTGTATTTTAGCCTTAAGTCGAAGTCTAAGCTCAGTCTGCTTGCTTATCAATGACATTTTTCCTGGTGGTAGCCGATCGGTTGTTAGTGTCAGGACTGGTTGATGCCTGCTGTCAGTTGCTGGAGTCCCAGCTGAGCGCTGACAACTGCATCGGTGGAACATCTTGTGAAGTTCATTGGACAGGATGAGCTAAACGTCAAACATGAGAAGATCGGTTTTGAAGCCATCCTCCACTGGATAAACCATACGTCACCATACTTCTGCCAAATGTAAGACATTGATACCACGGTTACAGAGTTGGAGCTTTGATCAAAACCTTGCTTAAAGCAAAAAGTATTAAACGTTTGCTCTTGGTCTGCAGGTTCGAATGGGGTTCATGAGTTCTGACTACTTCGTGAGTCATGTCAGAGACCATCCTTTGGTAATGTGTAAAGAGGAGTTGAGATGTTTGATTCAATCTTTGTTGGGTTTCCATACCTGACATGTTCTTATGACTGATCTGAATGTCCAGTTGCTGGATGATCGGATATTTGCTGTCGGGGGCTTTTATGGATCGAGCACCTTCGGTGAAATGGAGTGTTATGGCAGCCAAACACATGGTAAGGGGCACAGATGTCACTCGTCATTTCACATTGCATGACATTCAATTGCGCGAAGAAAGTAAATGAATTTTTTTTTATTATAATATTCTGTTTATATATTTGGTTATATTGACCATTGATCTGTATGTTTTTTTTGGTGCACACAGGAGTATCGTCAGTGGAATGTCCATAAGTCGCAGTGCTCCGAGCTGTGTTTTGTCAGTGTTACCGGATGTCACAAAGTACGCTGCCAATCGGGACACGGTTTACACCGAAAAACAGGAGCTTGGATGATGGAGCACCGTTCATTGGACAGACCGTGTCACGTTCCACAGAAGAAAAAAGTCAAACCGGTTGGGAATGACACGAGGGTAGTCAATTTTGGGGTGTCCTGTCCCTTTTAGTTTGAAGAGCAAAAAATGATGTTTCCAAATGAACATACATGTTTATATAAAACATGAAAAACTTCATACATGGTGTCAATGATCATTTATTTATTTTTCATTGAATCAAATAGAACATTTATTCTAAGGGATTTCTTTCTCTTATTGAATACAGAGGAACCTTATCAGTAAATTGTAAGTTGTTCGGTCCCCTGCTATGAAGGAAAAATCTGGACATAAGATAATATACATGTTCATTTGGACAGCTGTGGTTTCCCTGCTGAAAACAAAAACGTTGTCAACCTCTAATGGTTTCCATTACAAATACTATTATGATCAATCAGCTGTTTACCATTTAATCCATTTCAAAAACCAATACAATTCCTATTATAACCATTAAATAATTTTGTGTGGAGTTCCTGTGATGGCTTCTATTGTTTCTTTCTATCAGGGTACTCTGAATCTCTGATAGATCCACCTGTTTGTAAATTGCAATGGGGTTAAAAATAAAAATATGTATTGCAGTTGCTTTCAATACCGCCGCTCCTCTAAGCGGCGCTGTGGTGCACATGCGCACAAGTGAAACATCCGAGAATCCGCATGTGTTTGTGACCATGTGAGTGCCACTGAAGTAGTTGTAGTTAAATCTATCAGGCCTGTACTTTCTTAAAAAGAGCAGATATTTAGCTCCATAATGTCATCTTTCTTTATAAAGAAGAAGGTCGCGTCTGCGGCTTTGAATAAGGGAGATAAATCATCTACGTTCTTAAAAAGAAAGGTACGTTTCTTGTTAGCTCATAGCACTGAGACATGCATTTCTATTTCATATTTTACCTTATGATTACAGTATTTCATGCTGGTTTCTGTTATTGTGTATCGAAACATTTCTGTCTGTCCTTTTCGATCATCATCTATAACGTTACATTGTTGCATTTTAGAGCAATACAGACGATGGCACAGCAAGATCAAAAAAGTCCAGTAAGCGAATGAACGAAGAAATCTCGAGTGACTCGGAAAATGAGGGGTAACTCATCTACGACATTGTGTTCTGATGGATGAATACTGACATGACGTCTTTATTTCTTTCAAACATTTCTTGTATCTTCAACAGTCCAGCGAACAGAAGACAGGGTGAAAATGAAAAGATTGAGATCGATGAGACGCCACAGGAGAAGAAACTTAGGCTTGCCAAACTTTACCTGGACCAGCTGAGAGATGAAGGTGTGCATTGACCACCCTGAGAGAAATACTGTCTGTTCGCAAAGCCAGATTTAACTATGCTTTTATACCAACTGAATAACAGTGAATTCACACATTATACAGTCTATTTGAAATTAAATATTTGTTCTGATATTGCAGAGGAGAAGAAAGCGGAAGAGGAATCATTTGAAGCAGACTTGATCGCTGAAAGACTACAGGATGATGTGGTATGTTCACTTGATATAAACGCTACATGTGTATATGCTTTCTGATACATGTTCTAACATAAGCAATCAATCATTTTTCTCTGATCGTCACAGCTGGAACAGAAAGGCAAACTGCAAAGACTGATAGCCAAAGAGGTGAGTAATGTTTCGTGTGGCTGTAGATTTTTATCCAGCACTATTTTGTCATGTATGATGCTCATATATGTCTGTTCATCACTAGCTCATAGCTCCAGAGCCAGAAGAGATCAGGTTGTTGAGAGGACACAAACTGTCCGTCACATGTCTCGTCATCACCCCAGATGAGAAATACATCTTTTCCGCAAGCAAAGACTGCTCCATCATCAAATGTGCGTTTCTTTTCAGTTTTCTTTAAATGTGATATGCATTAACCAATAGTGCATATTATTTAAATCGTATTATTTTCACTGCTACTGCTGATAACGTTCAATATAGTACAGTTTATTGGTAAATCGCATATAAAAATGATTACATTTAAAGAGATTATAGTTTCATAGATCTGGTTACTGTACTAAATGAATGATGTGTATCTAATGTGTATGTTAAGGGGAGGTGGAGAGTGGAAAGAAGGTGCATAAGATTCCAGGTGGACATAAAGCAAAAGAAGGTCAGCACGTGGGACACAAAGGGCATGTGCTGTGTATGGCCATATCGTCTGATGGCAAATACCTGGTGAGAACAGTTTCTGAATTCTGTTTCATCTGTGGATGTTTTTCTGGCTCGGATTAGACAAACCTGGCCAAGAACTGTCTGTTTAGATAAAAAGAGCTGTTTGACTGACATGCATCATAGGCATATATCGTAATTAGGGGTGTAACGGTACGTGTATTCGTACCGTCACAGGCAACATTCCAAATATAGTCATCATTCCTATGCCCTACTCCCTTCGAAGGGCAGATCCCTCGGAGTTGAGACTTTGGAGTGAACAGGGCATTTGCATCCATTATGTAGACGTTTGGAATGCACTTGGCGAAGTAAGCGACGTAATTTCCTCATTATCTTCAGCTGGCATGTTCCCGTGACAACGAAGCATTGTGTCCGTCAGCAGGTGTCGCTGTTTTAATGGCCTAACTTAATCATAAAACCTGTTCGCAAATAAACAATACATTTTATATTTTGAAAAGTTGTATATATATTAGTGTTTATATATTATATAGTATTTTAAAAACTTTTTAAAATATAAAATGTATGTTTATTTGCAAACAGTTAGGATTTATGTTTAAATTGTCAATAAAACAGCAACATCTGCTGACGGACACAATGCTTCGTTGTCACGGGAACATGCCAGCTGAAGATAATGAGGAAATTACATCGCTTGCTTCGCCAAGTGCATTCCAAACGTCTACATAATGGCACGCAAATGACCTGTTCACTCCAAAGTCTAAACTCCGAGGGATCTGCCCTTCGAAGGGAGTAGGGTATAGGTATGATAACTTCATTTTGGAATTTCCCCCCCGACAGCTCGTGATGGTTCGGTACGAATACGCGTACCGTTACACCCCTAATCATAATTTAGTCACCGGTTATATAAAAAACAGCATAGATAATAACTATAACTATACAGATATAACCCCTGCAGCTTTCTTTGCAATGTAAAGCGCTGTTTTTGTTTGATGTATAAGCTTTCCTCTTTTTCTGTAATAGGCTACAGGAGACATGAATAAACTCATTCTGATTTGGGATGCTGCAACATGTAAACACCTGTACAAGTTCACAGGTCACAGAGACGCTGTATCGGTGAGTTAAAGATGCATAGAGTCTGTTTTTCTGATCTGTTCCTTTTCTATTATACGAAGATTTCTTTATTCCTGCAGACGGCCATAACAAAGCTCTATCTCTCCCCCACAGGGTTTGGCATTCAGAAGAGGGACCCATGACCTCTACAGCGCATCACACGACCGCTCTGTGAAAGTGTGGAACGTGAATGAGAACGCATACGTGGAAACTATGTGAGTAGCACATCAACTTAACGGTGATACATTTAGAATAGACGGGAACTGAATGAAAGCTGTACGGTTTATATACACAATATTCATTTGTGTGTGTTCATTTGCACCTCTCCTCAGGTTTGGCCATCAGGACAAGATCACAGCGCTGGATTGTTTGAGCAGAGAGAGATGTGTGACCGCAGGAGGACGAGACGGAACCGTCAGAGTCTGGAAGATTGCGGAAGAATCGCAGCTTGTGTTTAACGGACACGAGTGAGTTCCAGTGTTGCTTTATTAGGATGCACAAACAGACTATTAAACAGAGTTTGTATTTTTCTACTTGTCATTTTTAGGGAAACCTTTTTTCCTCAATTCCTCAAGTTGTCTCCATATTGAATGAGCCACGCTTTAAAGAACCTGAGCAGTTTTGTCAGTTTTAGTTATGTCCGTTATGTCTTTGGTCTGTCTAAAGGGGTTCGATTGATTGTATCCAGCTGATAAATGAAGAGTACATGGTTACAGGAGGTGATGATGGGTAAGTCATCTTTTCTGAATTCGAAGACCCCTCTCTGGTAAAATAAGTTTGCGTAGTACACTGTCTTATGATTCCATAATCGCATTTGACTTCTGATTTGTTTTACAGCGCCGTGTCGGTTTGGACTGTTAATAAAAAGAAGCCGCTGGCCACGGTGAAGCAAGCCCACGGTATCTGTGGCAACACGGGTCTGGAGCAACCTCGATGGTTATCGTCCGTGGCGGCGTTGCACAACTCCGACACCATCGCGTCAGGTGCTTCAGGTGCACACACACAAAACCAGCACAGTTTTGTGCATATACACACACAGTATTATCCTTAAGCACCTCGTAATCTTCTCTGTAGACCTCTTGTTTCACATCGACCTGTATTTCCGTACGAGACCCCACACACCGGATTAACATCAAGCATCATTGTTGTCCCTCCACAGGTTCCCATAATTCATCAGTGCAGCTTTGGATGTGTGGGCAGGGATTCAGAGGCCTGGAGCCTCTCTTCAGCGTCCCAGTGGTGAGTAATATAAATCTAGACTGGATACTATTGTGCATAAAGGCTTTTTTGGATGGTGCTTTATTTGATGAGAATGAGGAATGCATTGATCCATTGAAGCACATTTTTTGTGACTGTGTGCTACTCAAATGTGCACGTGTGTAAAGATCTCATACAATGATTGTAAGCGTTCATGAATGTTAGTGAATGCCTGTCACTGTGTTTTACAGACGGGATTTGTAAACAGCCTGAAATTCTCCAGTTCGGGAAAGTTTCTGGTGGCAGGAGTTGGACAAGAGCACAGGTGAGTTCTAGAGAAGTGTGACGTCTGCTTAATCTAAAACTTAATCTAAAGTAAAGATGATGTCAATTCTGGTCATCATTTAATCATGAAAATGTTGTTTTATTTAATTGGTTATTCGTGTACCCTCCAAGCACTAAGTGCAAAAACATTCTGCTACCACTAGATGGCACTCTAGTATTTGTTCTCTGTCATTCAATAGTCACACAATCTTTTATTATGTTGATATTCTTGAATCGAGCGTGTTCTCTTATGTTCTGTCTTTGTCAGATTGGGCCGATGGTGGAGAATAAAGGAAGCCAAAAACGGACTGTATATCATTCCACTCAAAAGAAAAACTAAAGAGTCTGAAGTTGTCCAATAACATACCCTTTTACAGAGGACGTGACATAAATGTAGATTATAATGAAGTTTTTGTTGCCTTTTTTTTTTTTTTTTACAAGACAGAACATGATGTGGAAGAGAATCTAATTGTCATTAAATTTCTATTGACGTTATAAGTATTTTGATCTGCTGTCCAATGTAGCAAGTCGAATAACACGGTGGCATCTGACCACCAAATATGCCAATCGAAGACTCCTTTTATTTTTACAAAATAATTTATTTACATATATTACAATAGTAACACTGACTGCTTCACCAAAGTTCACATTAAAACATTCGTAATATCACTAAGAATTTATTGTTAAAAAGGGAAATAGAGAATATAGTTACTTTCCGTCTTGCAGTGACATCTAAACTATTCCAAACATGAGACGTTTTTTCACAACACTAAAAAGACAATCAACTCTTCTCGGAATGAAAGCTTACAATGTTACCACTGAACTAAAACAAGATCATTTGTTACAGTCTCCCATGCACTGAGAATACAGTGTCTAAAATCACATACCCTGGGGTACGTAAGTCAAACTTCGGCTCACTGGTCCTGTTGCATGTACTGCTACCAGTACGGCATGCCTGCTCAGTAATGCGAGACTGTACGAGTTATTTTTTATAGCAAGTGTTTTCCAGATGACGGCTCTGTAGAGTCCAATGAAATTCTGTTATATAGACTGAGAACTCAAATCTACTGTTAACATTACACTGGTTAATATCTTTGTACATATTGCCATTTGTTCAAAACTCGGTTGTATCGAGTGTCATAAATCTGCTGGACTTGAGTGGCATAGCATGGTTGTTTGTCACATTTACACTGGCTCTTTAAGATGGACATTTATTGGATCGTGAATGATAGCTTTACTGTGTAACTGAAATACTGAAACGTGCTCTGTGAAGGAGTTTTGGACCATGTTTGGGGAAACCTCATGAATGATGCAGAAGCGTTCACGTAGTTCATTTTTTAGCCAGATCAGGAGATGAACCAGCATTGGGTGAACAGAAGGTGTGCTGTACTCCATTAGTGTGTAAAGATTCGGATAAGTTAAAGAAATGATGTAAAATTGGCCCATCTTGCTGGAACATGTGTCTGTATTCACAATGATGATGTTGTGGAGTCCACTACTTCTCTTCCGTTGCACACGGTCGGCACTATAGTAGATGCTGAAGCTGTGGAAAACAATCATTTTTAGTTCGTGACTGGATGAAAGAAACTAACGTCCGTTTATAAAAGGACTAATTCACCCCCAAATGAAAATTCTGTCATTTTTTTTACCCTCATGATGTGCAAAACCCGTATATAAATCTTCCGTGGAACACAAAAAGAAGATATTTTGAGGAATGGGCTAGTGGTCTTGTGTCCATACAATGTGCAATGGGAAATCAATGGGTTACCGACATTATTCAAAATATCTTCTTTTGTATTCTGCAGATGAAAGAAAGTCACAGGTTTGGAATGACATGACTGTGTATAAATAAACTATCCCTTTTAAGAGGTTAACAAGAATATGCATAAATGACTCGAGATCCCCCCTCCTACTGTGGTTCTTCACATATAGCACAAGCTTTGAATGTGAATTTGGTCACCTTGTGAGTAGGTGGAGCTGGGTGCGGTGGCCACAGTGGAGAAGCGGTTGTCTTTGGCCCTCAGAGTCGTCACGTTCTTCTGCGGCTGGAAAAGAATGACGTGGATCTTGGGGGCAAAAAGGCAACCGAGCACCACAGAGCCGCTCAGACTGACGGAGATGCACATGGTGGTGGTCTGTACCTGTACAGGATAAATCCGTTTAAATTTCAGTCTGTGAGCTCATACGGTACAAATATCTTTCTATACGCTTCTAAGTCTGTTGTTCATACGAAGGTTTGGATCCCTAAACAAGTGTTTTCTCAAATTTTCTTGACCTGTAGGGTCATTAAAAGCAAATATCCCCTAGAGGACATTGCATTGTATGCACTGTGAATCAATGTTTTATTTTATTGTTTATATCATTTGATAACTTTCCACATCAGATGTTCAGATACTGTCCCATCTCCCCTCCTTCCAAAGGTTAAAGGGATAGTTCACCCAAAAATGAAAACATTTTCATCATTTACTCACCCTCAGATTGTTTCAAACCGGTCTTTCAAACCTGTGAAAAACTTTAGTAACCAAACAGATCTCATCCCCCATTTACTGCTGTAGGAGATACTGGTTACTGACATTCTTCCAAATATCTTTCTCTGTGTTCATCAGAACAAAGAAATTTATACAGGTTGGAACAATCTGAGGGTGAGTAAATGATGACAAAACTGACCTGGGTACAGTTGTCTTTAGATGAAGTGTGGTGGTGTGTCTGAAATAGTTTGCTGTATTCGTGCAGGAATGGCCTGTCTCTTAGCCTGCGGTCGTTCTTGATGACCGTGTTTACCGTGTCACTGACAAAGCTCTGACATCTCTTGCCCTCAGCGGTGACAGACTCCCAATGAAATGCGACAGGCAGCCTTCATCCCTCACATAGTGTTTGTGTGTTGACCAGACAGTTTCGTCACTTTGCTCAATGTTTGCAATGGCAAAATGAGTTTGTCTGGATATAAGAGCTAGAGGATTGCATTTAAAGGAAAAGTTCACCTCAAAATCAAAATTGGGTTCTTTTTTAACTCACCCTCATGACATTCAACATGTTTTAAGACCTCATGGCGTCTTCGGAACACAAATAAAGATATTTTAGGTGAGATCCGAGAGATTTCCAGGCCACCTCATAGACATCATGGTTATAGTTGTTGTCAAGGTCCAGAAAAGCACTAAAGGCATCGTTAAACTGGTCCATCCGCTCATAGTGGCTCAAATGAAATTATATCGATCAAAGTCGTTTATTTTGGTTTGTTTTCGCACACAAAGTATTGTCGTCATTTCGGAAAAAATTCAATTGAACCACTATGAGCAGATGGTCACATTTAACGATGTCTTTAGTACTTTTCTGGACCTTGACAACAACTATAACCATGATGTCTATGAAGAGGCCTGGAAATCTCTCGGATCTCACCTAAAATATCTTTATTTGTGTTTCGAAGATGCCGGGAGGTCTTAAAACCTGTTGAACATCATGCGAGTGAGTAAAAATGCAAAACGTTATTTCCAAGCTTAATGTGTAATAAACAAATTTGTTTAACTGGATAAGTGCAGAAGTATGGAAACGTTGCACTTTTCCCACCAATATACTCTCAAAATATTTGGTTGCTTTCAACCCACCCTTGGGTCAAAAAGGGACAAACCCAGCCATTGAGTTAAATTAACCCAGAAATATTATATTTGACCCAACGACGTGTTGAAACAACTCGGCATTGGACAACCTAACAGTTGGGTTCGTCCATTTTTGACCCAACGCTGCGTTAAAAATAAACCCAGCATTTTTTTGGATGTACCAATAGAACTATGTTGTCTTAAAATGTCTGTAATGTGGCCATGCTATCTGCTGGCTGAGACTACATTATACATTTGATAATAGCCGGAGAATGAACTGCATCAATGAACTTTTGCATTAACCAAACTATTAATCCTACTTACTCTGTAGTCACTTGCAGTAACGTAGAAGATGGGTTGAAAGGCCAGCCAGATGATGCAAGTGGTGTACATAGTGAAGCCGATGAACTTGGCCTCATTAAAGTTCTCCGGACACTTCCTGGTCTTGAAGGCGTAGAAGGTGCAGAGTATGATGAGGATGCAGTTGTAGGTAAGGGACACCAGCATGCTAGAGTCCAGACTGTTACATTTCAAAGTGACCACATCTCTCCTATCCGGGCCCACCTCTTTCCTCACCCCAGGTGCCTCTACCAGGAGCCATATGAGTGCAACCAACAGCTGGGCCGAGATCAGCGCGGCGCAGATCGCAACCTGAGAGGCGGGACTGATGAACCGCGGTCGTCGGGCGCTGTCCCGCGCCCCGCCGAAGATCCGTGCGATCCTATTGGTCTTGGTTAGCAAAGCTGAGTAGCAGATGGCAAAAGACGTGCCGAGTCCAAGACGCCGTAGGGTGCACACGAACGCAGAGGGTTTAGCGATGTATATGAAGGTCATGGCGTAACACATGAGCACGCCAAACAGCAGGATGTATGAGAGTTCCCGACCGCTGGCTTTCACAACGGGAGTGTCGTTATTGCGTAAGAAAAGGCCTGCTACTGCAAGTGTGCACAGCATTCCCAGACAAGCGATGGTGACCGGTCCCACAGCCCAAGCGTCCGACCAGTGAATGTACTCCTCTGGAAGCTCATGGCAGCCGGTCAGGTTTGCAAGGGGCCACTCTCCGAAACCACAGTCCATACAGGTAAATTCATCTAGGAGATACTGGTGAGGCTGGCATGGGATGCAAATCCAACAGCACACGTCTCCAGGTTGCATGCTTTTAGCTTCGTTGGGTTGGCATGGGTCGCTGCACTGGGACGTAGGAAGTGCACCACTAGCCCATTGCACCACACTGGTATTGAGCGCTAAGCTCTGTGCCCAGTAGCCTACCTTCTTGTAGACATACTTGTTGTCCTCTTGACGGTAGTAAAAGATGTTGTAGCGACCCAGACTGTCGCCTAATGAGGTGAACCGTACAACGTTCTCAGTGTCAGGTGGTCTAAAAGGTGCTGAAATGTTTAAAATAAGATATTATTAGGATTAAAGGGATAGTTTGCCTAAAATTGCCATTTTTGTCATCGTTTATTCACCCTCATATCACTGAACCATATGACTCTTTCTACTGTGGAACACAAAATAAATATTTTTGAGAAATGTGGTTTTGTGTGCATACAATAGAAGTCAATGGGGTCAATGTTTTTTGGCTACATACTGTATGTTCTTCAAAATATCTTCTTTTGTGTTCCACAGAAAGAAAAGTCATACAGGTTTGAGAAAAATGATGAAAGATTTTTGGGGGGTTTACTGAAATATTTATATCTATAATACATGATAGAAAAAAACATAATCTGACTAACTCTGAATTACTTCTCTGAGATTGGATTATGGTGGAGACCAGTTGAAGTTCTTTGTTAACTTGATAAAAGAATGTTTCACGTTCATAAATGTAGTTTCAGCACATGAAGACTTAAATTATTGGTTAAATTCAAATTTACACTGACAATCAAAGTTATGCTTCATACGATGGAAGCAAATTTGCTATTGTAAGATGTTCATTTCTAAGATAGATAGATTTGAGATGGTTGCCTGATGTACTCACCATCAAATTTCGTCTTGAGAATAAACTCACGGTAGAACCTCTTCCCATTGCCTGGCTTCATGGCATCGCACACCTTCGTGTTGTTGGGGCATACAGCTTGCCGCATATTGTGCAGGGCGTAGGCCATAGCGTAGACAGCATTCACCACAAACATAATCTTTGATTCCGGCTTAAATGACCCGTTCCTTAGACTGTTAGTGGCGCAGCCGTGTTCATGTATACGACAGCCGAACCTGTGCTCCCAGAATTCCCTGAACCAAGGGTTCCTTGTATTGACTTCAGGTGTGAGCTTTGTGAAATAGTCCTCAAACTCTCTGATGGAGTATGAGGCCAGCTCAATGGTAAAAGCCCCGTTGGCTGCTTTCTCGCTGCCGTGGACGACGCTCTCCTGCGCCCCCCAACCGTCGCTGGCCACCCAAATGAATGTGGCGTTCATTCTGGCTGCGGCGGCAAGCAGTTCCCTGGCATCTTCGCTTTTAGTGAACAGGATCACCACTTTGGCGTTGGCTTTTTGCTGAAGTGAGCGGATGACGTTTTCATAGTTCCCTCGGTTCACCGAGCGACTGACTTTTACAGAAGTTGCGATGCATATTTGGCGCACACGGGCCTCCTGTTGGAAGGCATCGATGCCCGTCTCGCCGTAGTCGCCCTCTGAGGCTACAGTGGAAACATAGGTCCAGTTGAAATAGCGCAGGATCTCAGCCATAGCTTTGGCCTGATAGAAGTCCGGCGGGACGGTTCGGGTGAAATAATCGTAACGGGATTTGTCGCTGAGTTTGGCACTGGTGGAGGCGTAACTTATCTGCGGTATCTGGAAGAGTCTGAGGAGGTTTGCCACCTGCACACAGAAAGAAATAATGGATGATTAAGCAGAAACACTTTTGTGAAATAGCATCACACATAATAGAGATCAGTTGTTGCATTTTGACAGCATTGAGATTAAATTAATATGAACTTTTCTTAAATCTCCGATTTCTAATCAAGATAAAGCTGATATAAATTATATTATAGCTGATATAAAACTGTTAAAGATTTTGTGATATTTTAAATAGTATTGCCATGGTAATGCATCAAACTGCAATACTATATATACAGTATATATATACAGTATATACACAGTATATACTGTATATATCAGGCTCTTGGTATTTTTAGAATGTCATAAAATTTGGCACACACAATAGTTTGTTTAGCATAGACAACAGCTTAAATGAGGGAAAGGGGAAGATGCTAAATTGCAAAAACAAAGTTTAAATCTGGAATGATGTTGCCATGTTAATACAGTTTATGGCAAAAAGGGAAGCAGGAAGGCCCGTCATCACTGCTTGCAGCTATATTTTATATTTTGCTTGTGTCAGTATAAAATATCAGTATAGATTTTTAAACAGTCAATTTTATGACATAACTGCAATAACCAGGTGATACTTTTGTATAAAAAACAGACGATATGCCCAACATCATGAAAAGACAGAACAATTTGAGGTCTTTCAGACTGGCAACATCTTCAAGATCACTGAAACAACTAACAAGTTCAAACCATAAATGGAAGAACCTCAGTAACCCAGAGATGCCCTTTCCAAACCTAGTAAAACTTCACATTCTTTTATCCTGTCGTCCTCATCTTTCTCTGATCCTATGGTTTCAGGCTATAGTTACACTGGCTCCAGACAGACTCAATTCTGATCACACAAGATAACACAGTGATAGACGCAATAACAATGTTAGGTACGGTGCACATTTTCCTCAGGGTATGACATGAAAATCTGAATGACATTTATCATTTTTGCTTTAACGGTAGTTGAGAGAAAATTGACTCATTTTTCAGCTATAAACAGAGATAAAACCGATAATCTTGTTTAAAGTCATAGACTCATTAAGTCATATAGAAGCTGTCATTGCAAAGATGATGTTATTATATCATAGCTTTGCACAAGTTGTAAAATTGTTGTATTGTTGTTGAATCATCTATTTTAACAACAATAGAAATGATTTTCTCTTGTCCACGTTTATTTGTTCCTGCAGGTTCTGGCTGAATTCTGGTGATGAAAGTCTAAGAAGTTTCCTGCACTGCAAATTATAATGATAGCAGGTCCCCAGGGACTTCTGGGTAATGACTGGAATTCGTGTCTGAATTTACACCAACGCAAGTAGGTGGTTCAGATGAATAAATAAGCCTTAAGCACAGTTATTATCAGCTATTTACATTTCATTCAACTTTCAATATAAATCCACACCTATACATTTAGAACCTCACATGTGAACATACATTTCTAACTTGAGGAACCCCACAAACAATATGCCCAAAGGATTTATTTATGCAACTGTTTCGTTTAGTACTCGGGGGACTTCATTGCTTTATTGCATTTTATTGCTCATAAGTGTATTTCTCAGATTTTCCCGTGAAATTGCTTTGGAAAAATAGGAAAGTATAGAAATAAGACAACTGTTGAAATACATTAAGAGTATAAAGCAATGAAATAAATGTATGTTGTATTAATAAAGTAATCTTCTAATAAATCTTTCTAATAAAGTAAAGTTTTTAGTCCATATTGAAACTGGACAAACTGGCAAATCTGAGCTTAGTTTGAGACATTATTGAGATCTCTGAAACACAGATGGAGAATTATGTATAATTTTATGTAAAAAAAAAAAAATATATATATATACACAGTATATATTTAAGAAAAAGTTTCTATTTGCTTTCCATGTAATGACATTGCTGTCTAAGAGAAACAGCTGAAATATTAAAGTGATGTTAGCTGTGATTTTTCATTCTTATGGGAATAGACAAATGAAACAATTGTTAACATACAGTATAGAGCTATAAAGTTAATGTTCGTAGCATATAGGCATGGGCCGAATACTGGTTCCAAGCTATATTGCAGGTTGAAAAGTCTCAATAAAGACAGAAAGTGCTGGAATCCATCAGGTTCTGTGCTGTTTTTTGTTTATGCTTAATTTGTTGTTTGCGTATCTGCATTTAATTTATTTATATTTATGTATGCATGTAAGTTTAATTACTAGAAATGCATGTAAAAAATACTAGAAAGGAATTCAACGCTTTTAAAAAGTTTGGGAACCACTGACTTAACCTGACATACTATACATGTTTACTACTGTTCCAAATATTTGGTGTTGCTTAAAAATTAAATATATTTTGTTCAGTGTTTTTTACCCAGACATTTAAAAGAACAAATTTGACATTTAATCTAATTGCTGAAACAATTTTCTATGCCATGTTACTTTGGACGTCTGCCATATGTATCGCAAAAGCACAATAAATAATCAGATACACGTAACAGCAGTGCATAACATACATATAGTTCATATTTATGATAACATAAACACTTTTATTTGGTTACATTTTTACCTGTCGTTTGGATAAAAGACACAGGTCAAATGACTTTCTTGGGTCATAATCCCAGTTAGTTGATTAAAAATGATCAATCAACTGCTTTACTAAAAATTACTTGGCTAAAGTGGTTGGTTTTATCTCTGAGCTGACAGACAGAGATCGCGGGCGGTGTAGTCACATGTCAGGTTTTGACAGACACGTGTAAAGAGCTCAGTGAATTCAAGCCTGAGGGGCAGTAGAGGTGAAAATAAGTCAATCTGATTCATTTAGACGAGAGCAATTCTCAACAGTGTCACAGTACAGAATCATACCTCACAAAATGTGAGATGCTGTGGAGACAAAACTGCAAATTAAAGTGAGAAAACCAGCGAATAGAGCATCTGAAAAAGAATCATTTGTAATTCCTCAAACTATACTACTATTGAATGATCTGTACTGGATAATTCTGAGGTGAGGCGCAAGAATCATAAATTAATCAAACGTAAGGGAAGAAATTCCTTTGCATGAACTAAATGTCTGGAAAACACAAAAGAAGATGTTTTGAGAAATGTCCCTGTGGTTTTGTGTCCATATGGAAGTCAATGAGGACCAGTGTTGTTTGGTTACCGACGTTCTTCAAAATATCTTCTTTTGTTTTCTGCAGAACACAGAAAGTCATACAGGTTTGAAATGACATGAGGATGTGTAAATGATGACAGACTTTTTATTTTTTTACTTTTTTACAACCTTTAATATCTATGAGCTGTAGAATGTGATGCGGTTAATAACATCTCGGGCATCTTTGTCCGCTGCCTCTCACAGCTCTTAAGCAGATGTTGATATTCCAGTTGCCTGTCAACGCATTCATTTCTGTAGATGGCACGGGCAACAGGAGGCAGAGTGTGTCAGAATACTGCTGAAGCGTTTGACAGGGATCACCTCAGCTGAGTGTGTGTATCACTGCATTACAGTGCAGGACTCAGACGGCGGAACGCAGAGATGCAATCCTCACCGAATTTCTTATCCGGAGAGGTAAGCAGCTGGGGTGGATTTGCTGTTTTAATTGGCAGTAAAATGAACCATCTTAGATTAAGTTGAATTCAGATTTAGAAATGGATTAAACATCTGTGTGTAACTCATACTGCATGTCTGTGCTATGAATGATAGCTCAAATCATTCAGCCTGTTAAGGAGCAATAGGACATGGAATGATTTATTTATTGACTAGCAGAGCAAAACTCCCGAAACCAAACCACATCCAAAGATGACATCTTAGCAACTACCTAGAAATGTACCCTAGCAACCCCATAGCAACAGCATCACAACACCCTGGAAATATGATTTATGCATAAGCAAGTGCCCCTTCCTTCATAAAATGTAAACATCAGGTTCAGAATTTGGTGTTTCCTGATGTAATTCTTCATTTGAAGTGAAGGATGATTCAATCTTTTAACATTTCTATATTTATTTATTAACGGGACAATTCATCTATCATGAATTGCTCACTCTCTAGTTGTTTCAAACCCGTGTACATTTCTTTGCTCTGTTAAACACAAAGATACTTAGAAAAATGTTAGCAACTGAGATTTCTGGGGCACCATTGACTACCTTAGTAGAATAAAATGGTAATCAAAGGTGCCCCGTTTGTTTTCCTAAATTCTTCAAAGTATCTAATTTTGTGTTTAACGGAAAAATATATACATTACAATATTTTTTTCTACTGTGCTAGTCAATGGTGCCCCAGAAATCTCAGTTGCTAACATCCAAATATCTTTCTTTGTGTTTAACCAAATGAAGGAATTAATACAGGTTTTGAACAACTTGAGGATGAGTAATTCATGACAGAATTTTCGTTTTAGGTTATCCTATCCCTTTGACATAAAACACCGTTCAAAAACAAACTAGATTTGGATGAATGAAGAGTTGTGCGAGTCTGTCCAAACCGGGTCAAGTGATGCTTTGTAGCTGCCCAACCTCTTTCTAAGCCTTTCCCACCATCCTCTTCACATAAAGACTCTATCTGCTTTTCCCAGGACACTTCAGCAAGTGCTAAAGAGCCAAGCAGTGTCTTTACTATACAGTAATGGCCGGAATTGCAAGTTAATAAAGAAATAAATGACAAAAGCAAAGGTAGACAGACAGACCGATGAGAGACAGACAAACGGATACATAGTGATCTGCAGTTTGCGATTATTTCGTTCAGTGAGTACTAATTACAATAAAATTGTAATTCTACTTAATGATGCAGAATTGCAAATGATTTTGGCAGTAATTTGGCATAAATTAAAAGCATTTCCGTGTCTGTTCTCATCCACTGATACTGTTGTTTTGGCATGCCAGGACCACATGTGGTTACAGCCTATTAACATCATCTGTCTCCGAGCACAGCGGAGCCTCATATGAGTGACCTTAACACACGCACACACACACACACACACTGAAAACACTATGTTTGGATATTACTACAGTGCATACAGGCTAACTTTTCACCTAAAATGTCCAGTTTATGAAATTTAGCGGCATCTAGTGGTGAGATTGTGAATTGCAACCAAGGGCTCACTCCACTCCTCCCCCTCCCTTTTGAAGCACTATACGGTGGCTGACACAGAACTAACGTTTGCGCTTCTTTGCCGAAGGAGATACTTATTTACGAAACGCGCGCAGTTTGTCCGTTTAGGGCTACTGTAGAAACAACATGACCAATTCCGTGCAAGGCGACCCGCGGTGTGTGTAGATAGAAATAACTCATTCTAACGTAATAAAAACACAACGCTTCATTATGTAAGGTCTTTATACACCTCTGAAGACATAGTTATGGATATCATATTGTATTTCTGTCAATAGATATGATATGAAAAACGATACGAAATGATCGGAGACAACAATTTTTGTCACCTATCATGCACATCATTATTATTTATAATTCTGTGCTCACACATTGTTTTGTGCTGGAAAATATGATAATATATTCCGTCACCTTGTGGGGGAGAGAAAATTTGACAGAGATGAAAGAAACACGGTGGTTATTGATTGGTTGGCATTAACAGAAGCATAACTCGATACGTGCCAAACTCTCCAAAGTCTCTTTAATTAGCATAGCAAACAATCCGTTCAGATGGCACATTCATCGCTAATATCAAAACGTGTCGTAATACAGGCCACGTTTTTCAAAACGTTTTTTTATGCATCATGAATGTGAACGTAACCCTGACATAACGAAGCTTTCCGGATCGACGTGCATTATGTGAACGAAGTCATGGCGATTTTCTTTATTCCCTATCCGGAGACCCGTCACTCACAGAATGAGCGGGATAGCCTGCCAATCTCATCACCACCGCCCACTCCGGCACTGGATATAGCTCTGCCTCCCGCTACCGGTACCCACACACACATTAAGCTTTACGCCATCAAGCCAAGCTAATGGTAATATGTCAGGCCTGATTGCGTCTCCCAATCCAGATGGCAATGGGTGAAAAACAGGTGTGAAAAAAACGGAGGAAATGTGCTGCCTCTTTTATATTCATGTTTGGTCGTGTCATGCTTGTTCCGGGTTTCTGCCAAAAGCATCTCTCGCATTCACCGCTGGCCTAAATGATGTCCAGGCTGCCTGGAGACGTTTTCCGAGCTCTTTTACCCGAATGCTGGACAGGTGGCATGGGCTCTGGTATAGGCCTCATTGAAGCTGTAATGACCAGCACGGTGGGAAGGGTCATGAAATAGCCGCTTTGATCTCCAAAAGCTTTTGCATGGCTCTGCAGGTCATAAACAGCATGACATATTGTATGCATAATAGTTTCCTGGTACATTATGAAGCGTAATTAAAACACTAAACAAACCGTTGTTTTTCTGGAATTTATTCAGAGCGGTGCTGCTCCAGCTATTCCGCACAAACTTTATAAGTTTACCACACAAAATTAGCACAATCTTATTTATACGTTTTAGTAAAATCTGCTTTACACCAGAGAATTCAGTATTGCATTCACATTTTTTTGCATAGAAGAATAAAGCCCATAAAACCTAATGTGCTTAATAATTTTGTTCATTTATTAAATTTTGTCCATTTTGTACCATACAGTAATAATTAAGAATTTTATTGTTAAGTTCAATCTGAGGGGGCATTAAAAACAAATATTGTGCAAATATACCAAATAAAACCTCACCTTTTGGCCTCTACTGTGGGTAGGCCTATATGTACAAACGTGAGAACTGAGAAGGTTTTTTCACTACACCATCCAATACCTCCCTGCATGCTTCCCATGACACGCACCCATCAAGAACGCTGAACACATGCTCACAACAATATTTGTCATCTATCTTACTAATGCTAAAATTAGGTTTATACTTCATGTCACATTTCGATCTCAACCATCTGTCTCCAGCGTTTGTATGATGGTTAGCGCACAAAATTCCAGCACAGCACAATTAAAGCAGGATTCCTGCCATCTGAAGTGTGAGTGAGAGCAATTAACACTCAGTCATCTCACTGTAACGACGGCCTGGAGGCACACGACCAAAATGAACAAGCAGTAGACTCAGGTCATGGTTTTCTGTGTGGAGGAAACTCTTGTGTTGACAGCACTATGGGCGGATGCATATAGATCACTTCGCAAGATGTAGATTCCAGATTCGATTTTATTTACAAATAATGAAATCTTAAAGATATATGTTTTTTGTTGTTGTATTCTTGTTGTATTCTGAAGTGATGCTGTGTTACACATTTTCCCTTACAGGAAAGCCACACGTGCAAAAACACAAGTGATCATGTGAAACGTGTGCCTTTGAAACATTATGGTGTGAATTCCATTTAAAGGCCACTGTGAAACCTGTGATCATATGAAGAGTTTGGTTCCAGAATGAGATAACTAAATGTTTTTATTGTGCATTCAAATTAATATCAATCAAAATGCAGTCGGCTTGTTTTGATTTAAGCAATAATAACTAAAAAAAAACGAACACAATAAAACACATTAAAAACATGATAACATAATAAAAAACATGATTTTTTTTAACATTGTTATCTCATTTTGAAAACAAACTCTTCATATTTAAAATTCAGGTGGTTTTTCTATACTTTTAGGTGTTGGCTGTTCATTTCCATGACTATAAGAAAGCAAATAATCATCTAAGGAAGAACAAACAATATTTTTAGTAGTGAAGTTTTGGCTTGAAGCTAAAACCAAATAGAAAGGATTGACTTTGTATTCTTGCTGGAAGAAGAACATCTCAAATCAACCTGTGGTGGTTTGCTTTTTTAGCTGGTTTATGCTGCTTCAAATTAGGATAGTTTCCATAAAAATGATTTCATCATTTACTCACCCTGATGTCATTTGAAACATGACTTTCTTTTCTTTCTTCTGCAGAACATAAACCAAACAACATTGGCCCCCTGCACCAGTTTGACCAGTATAACCAGTTTTGTGGTAAGATGTTCTTCTGAACAAATCTTTAATTTTCTTTTGTGGAAAAGCATTCAGTGTACTTAAATATGTGCATAAATAAGTCGACCTTACCTGTATCGAGACATCACTATACGATCCTCCGATCACTCCAGAGATGGCCAGAGGCACTTCATCCGGCACAGGGTTGGACCCGTCGGGACAGATGAACCCCGGCTGATGCACTTTAGTGAGAGAGGCCCTCACAAACTCAAGGGATTGCTCGAGTGCGTACGTGTCCTTCGAGCAGGTGTCCAGTATATGCGCTCCCAGCTTCAAACCAGGCAAAATGCGGTTGTCTTGGTTAATTTCATCCAACGCAAACAACATGGCCTCCAGCCTTTGGATCCCACGCTCTTCGTTTATCTTACCGCAGTCTTCCGTCCCCTCGCCCTTCTCGTGCACTGGAAACAGCCCTCCGATCACCAGGTCTCCATCCATGATGATCTCTCTCTTGGAAACGGACAGGGCTGGGGCGTACCTGGGGCTCGGTTGGGCCAGGGGAATTACGAGGAAAAAAAACCATGAGGCCTGGACGAGAGACCCTGCCATAATCCCGGCCATGTCAGGGTTTACGAGAGGCGAAGAATTCTTTAACTACCCCGTGGCGTTTACTCGTTTGAGATATTTACTAGTTCTGCCATAGTTTGTGGACACATCTCGGTATCTTCTCTTCACCTGAAAGAACAGATATGAATTGGCTCATTGATTTTTGTAGCTCAGCATGAAAAAAGAAAACATTTGAAAATTCAGTTCAGGTGGGTAGGGAAATAGCAATTCAAGCGGAGAGTTTTCTAGCCTTTATTAATTCATATTCATCAATGCCTTCCCCGACGGCCTAATATTCTCAGGGTGTCAAAGGGGATGGATATCATCCTTTGCTTATGAAAAATTACAACCTGAGGGAAGAGGATGAAAAAGATGAAGCGATGAATAATATCAGCTGATAGAGTGGTCCTTCTCAACTATATATCACGTACAGACTTGTAAAGCTTTCATCTTCATTTATTACTCTCCATCACATCACATCCTTTACACGGTCATATTTATGGGGAGACTGTTATGTATGTCTGCAGATTTTTTTACATTCTTCACACTATGATATATTTGTTTAAAGAACTCTTATAAAAACACGGATGCTGGGATATCTTTAATGTCTAAATTATTTCTCCTAGATATCAATAGGATTAATTGGAGAGCGAATGGAAATGTTTGCTTAAGTCTCCTGAGAAAGACCATAAAAAATTATTATTATTATTTTTTTGTTGGTTCAACTTAAAAATGGTTGCATTCAAATTTTAAGTTAATTCAACGTAAAAACTATTGAATGAATTTCTCATTGAGTCGACTAATATTTTTTTGTTGAATTAACTCAAAATTGTAAGGCAACCAGGTAACTTATTTGTTTAACTTTTTTTTCAGTAGACATCTCACTAATGTCTCCATTAGAGTTTCAGAAGAGATCCCAACAACGTCACAACTTCAGATTTGCCAAGTCTGCAATTAAAGACAATATTATTCAAAATGTCAGTATGAACTCGAACATTTCTCATCAAATTATATTATTATTATTATTATATACATATTATTTTACATCTACAATTCTTATTTACTCCATTATCCTTATTATTTCATACTTGCATATTTTTCTTATTTTTCATTTAACATTGTTAATTAATTTTTTATTCGTCTATTTTTAATGGCCACTCTAAGCATTTTAGGGAGAAACATCTGAGACTACTAACTGAGAATCTCTTTTTTTACGAATTTATTTATGTTTTGCTTTAACTTTTATATCTTGTTTACTTGTTTATATCTTATTTACCAATTTGAATTTCCAAACTCTCAAGTTGTTCAGTATTGAAAAAGGGGTGTTGGCATTAAACATCTTTTTATCCATTTCTAAAGAAAGTTCATTGTCACAATTCTAGGGTGTTGCTATATGCAATTGTTAGGAGCTCTTGAGTGGTTTTCAGGAGTTCTTGCTTACTGGTCCCAGTCAAGAGAACCCAATCTTGGATATTCCGGATGATTATATTATAAATCCTATGAGCAATAGTGCTGCTTGTTTTAAGAACTGTTTGGTACAGTGTCTCTAGTCATTTTGCCCTTCCCACATAGCACTTTAACTAAAGTTTCGCTTGTAATACCAAAACACAAGAGTCATGAATGGTATGGTTTACTGTAAAATGTTAATACTGTACCATTTTATTGCTTTAGATATGGTGATGAATATGTTCATTTGAATGCGAGGGAAATTTTCCCCGAGACAGGTACAGACATAAGCCTCTGGCTTCTGGCTAAATTCACCTATAACTTTTAAAAAATGTCATTTGAGATTTAATTTTAGATAAAGCACTTAAATTCCTTGTGTTTCCCCTCCTGTATCCCCGCTCCTGGCGTAATGAAGCAACATCTTCACGTTTATTAGGGTTCTCTCCCTTAACTTCTGTTACCATGGAAACAAGAAAAAGTGGGTGGTATGGGGTGGCAAGGCGATGCGATAAAGGTGTACATGCGTTCCAATTAATATGAGATCTGCTATCATACAGGGATTATACGATTTAGGGGATTACAACAAAATGACAAAATTAATGTTTGCTATAGTCTAGACTTCATGAAAATGACAATAAAGTGTGCCTTACAAAGGTAATAAGATAAGTAAATATTGTCATTAAAAAAATGATCAAATTTATCTCATACATTGATTCTGCTAAAACAGATATAAATGAGTTGACATAAAGTAAGATTATAGAGCTGAAAACAAATAGCTCTGATTATTTGGCTGTTCAAGATCAGTGAGAATTGAACATTTATGTGATTCACACAAATGTTGTTTTGTTATTGCATCAACAAACATTTTGCAAGTCTCATAAGAGTAAAATCTCAGTCTAATCTCAAATTGTGATTTCAGCAAAAGCAGCAGGAGCCGCTGACCACGCTATACATTTAAATAACATTAAAACGTGATCATGGCTTTTTCCTTTCCACCAGAACAATGGAAGCAATGGGAGTCCAATGTTCACTGGTCATCAGAAGCGAGTCGAGCTAATGGACCATCACAATAATGAACTGTCCGGGTATGAACATTAGATTTGAGAAAAAGAGTTCTAACATCTTGAATTACAAACACGCACACAAGTTAAAAGTTAAAATACATTCTGGTTGTGTCAAAAAGTAATTTGAGGGATTCCTTGGTAGGAAAAAGCTGTTAACTGAAGAGTTATGGAGCAGCTCTCAATACTGGGCACTCAACCAAGGTTGTTCGGTGGACACAGCGTCAAAAATCAGTGAACATTAACTGGTAAAACATCGTATCGGAGACTTCAGTTCATCGCAAATGTTAAAGGTACTTATACTGTGAAACCAAACGTCTTTGTAGAGCAGTGGTTCTCAAACTGGGGGCCGTGGCCCCCTGGGGGGCCCAAAGTTGGATCCAGGGGGGCCACAGATTTTGTGGCATTTTATGAAATATAGAAATTTATCATAGATTTTATGCAATCAAACATCAGAAAAATGACACCACCAACCAAAAGAATTGAGGTTCCAGCACTGTATAACTGAATGTTTTTGGTTTAATAAAAATTCTAAGTTTAAGATTATACGTCTTTATATGGGGGGCCGCAAAGCGATGCACTTAACACAAAGGGGGCCTTACAACGAAAAAGTTTGAGAACCACTGTTGTAGAGTATTTATTTAACCTCTGGTCAAACTGTTCTCCATTTATTTGTCTTTTTTAAAAGCCGTTCACAGTTCAGTACTTCTGACAACTTTGACAAAGTTTGAGAGCTTAATGTTCATTTCAATACATTCGAATCTACATTTCTTGATAACACAACTATAAAATAACCGCTCATCTGACAGAAGAATGAAGCCTTTCTTCCAGGTTAAAGCCTGATAATTATGGATTTTTTAGCATCAGATGGTTTTACCAAGACCAAAGAACCCTAGGCTGCTCCGACCGTTAAATATCCACAGATAAATATCCAATTAACCAAGGGAAAGACACCGAGCTTGCGGGAGAATTACTTCTCTTGGTCCTTTTTATTTGGCAGCATTTTTTATGTATACTGAGAGACCAGATGGGATTTTAGCAATCTGGGCTCACCATCAATTTTAAATATGACTGGGAAAGCGGTCTAATACTCGTATAATACCAATAACATCAATTCATCTATAAATGTAATCAACATTGCACTCTATATATCATACACATGCACAGGTTTGTTTCAGCACACAATTAAACCAGCGCTGCTTCCTTTTCATAAAACACTTTGGTTTCATTGATAACTTCTGGGTCACAGCCAGAGCAGTTGAATGGCTCGGTAAAGTTGCCAAGGACGAGGCATTCACAGACATGGAGCAAATTAACTATGAGATGTTTATCTCGGCACGTCCAATCAGCTTCGCTCTATGGGTTGCTATGGATGCTTTACACTATTCAGATTCAAAGTGTCAGCGAATGAACAGAACAAGAGCGTTGAGAAGTTCTCATGACTACTCAGTGGACAGCGAAATGGCACTTAAACGGCTGGATTGGGAGGTTTGAAAGGTGTTGAAAAGAGCAGACTGAGTTAAAACAATGATTGTGCATATGAATATGATTATTCATGAAGCATTGTGTCTCTTTGGCTGGAGGTGGGTGTGGACTTTGAATATCCACAGAACACAGTGATGTAATATTAAAAAACTGTGAAAATTCAACAGAAAATGTGTAATTTTTCCTTTTATTGTATGTTCAGTATTAATGTCTGTGTGAAGAAATGTGACATATTTACAATTTGTGGAGTTTGCTATGTCCAGACAGGGCACAGTCTGTCAAATATTGGACAAATCTATAGGTTTAGACAACAAATACAATATATAGAATAAATATAAGCAATATAGCCTACAGTAGGCTACATGTTTTGTCTCAGTACTAAATATGCTGTTTATGTTTATCAAAGAAATAATCTTGGCACTTCAAAAAAGTAAAGAAAAGCATTTATACATATGGGATGCAATAACGTGATCAATGAGGTGTCCCATTATTATTCAGATGTTATTGTGTGCATGTGTATTTTTGAGCAACAAAGCAGCAACATCTCATCTTGCATAAAAGTGCATGACTGTCTTGTTGTTCCCCATTACAAGACACATGCGCTTAAGAAATGCCAAAGCATCCGTGCGCTCGCGCGATAATTCTCCAGCTCTTTGACTCGTTTCGGTTATTGTTGCATGTAATCAATTATTTCCTTGTTATAATAAACAACACTTAATTTCTGTAGTGGTTTACACAATATCTGTGCAAATTATGCTAGAAGTTGCTGTTTTGTGCGTCAAAAGAACGCGCGAGCGTGGCGCGCGGGTACAAGTGTTTGTCGCGAACGTAAATAACAATGCATGCTGTAAATCTTACCTGTGAAGCGTTTACCTGGCAGAAATACAAGACATTGGGCAGCTCGTTCAAGGATGTAAAGTTGACTTTGCTTTAAACCAGTTGGTGGAAATCAGCGCCCATGCGTAATGTCCCCACAGGTGTAAAAGCGTTTGAGGGCTTTGGTTTGGTCTGTCCTTGGTGCTCAAACAAAGATCCTGATGTGATGAAGAAGAGGAGGAGGAAGCGCTTACCTGTGCACAACGGAATCTGTTTGAAGTGATGGATGCGTTCTCATTAATGGCAACTTGCGCGTGCACACACCCTCCAGACCCCTTCAGACCTCATGAGTCCACTTAATGATGAGTTCGGTCCTTCCTCAGTCTCGGGGTTTGGTAAGAGCCCGACAGTTGGTTCCAAACACCTGTCATCATAATAAACTCTAACTAATTCTCCACGGATCTCGCGGTCACGACTCTCTCTGACTGAAAGTTAGGGTTTTTTTAATTGAGCAACACTGCACAGAAGTGGCACCTCGGAAACCATTTGTGGTCCTTCTGTTCAAATTTGATCGTTTAATTTTAAATAATGGTTGTTGCTTTTTTCAGTTGTGTTCGGGGTCCGAGCTTCATCCATGCGCGAGGGTCTGCTGGAAAAGCGCCTCTGTGCATTCTCTCTCTCTCTCTCTCTCTCTCTCTCTCTCTCTCTGTGGAGATGAAGATAGGTGGAGTCACAACAACGGCTTTTACATTGATCCATGTTGACCCAGGGTCATTTTTATCCATGGGTTTTAACATGAGTTTTGTTTCATTCGTCACACGTTATGATTTACTCCGGGTTAGTCAGGTTCTTATATTTAAAGAAGCATACATTGATGCAGTTTGTGATTTTGTGTTTTATCTTCTTTATTTATCAAAAATATTGTGTTTTCATAAAATGTTTGGTTTTTAAACGTGTGCGCCATTTATAAAAAAATGTCACATATCAAATTTGTGTAACCTTTACAATCCTATATAAAACATACAATCCTGTATCAAACACAAAAGCTTAATTGCACATTTAGTGCATCACAATGGAAATGGTGAATACTGCCCACTTGCTTTGATTCATGGGGTGGAGTCTAAACCCAATTCTTGTAAAAGGATTTTCAATGAGCCATTAATGATGGCTAGCATTAAAATACATGTACAAAACTGCATTAGCGCATAAAATAGTGGAAGTTCTGGAGCGCTGTGTTAAGACCCTTCAAGCGCCCTCCAATGTTTGTTCTCTGAGATTCTCCACCAATTAAAGGCATATCGGGAGGGGGGTTGGTCACCGATGGAATGGGCATTTCTGATGGGAGCACACAGCGTGCCTTGTCTTTCATACACACTCCCACACCAAACACACACACAGCAGTCTGGATATTTTCAGAGGATGGTGAAGAGAACCGCTCACGCTGGTGATTAGGGCAACAAACACTTGCGATGCATTATATAATAAACCACCTCTAACACAAAGGGACCAATTTTCTCTTGAACAAAAAGTATCATAATGGCAGAGAGGAAGGTCCAGAGGAAGTCGACAAACAGCCTGAAGTTTTAGGATATGAATAGTACAGAACAGATCGCTCCAAACCTTTCCACCCAAATGAAACGGGTAATTTGTCAAATGCGCAGACAAATCTGAAAGTTTTGCCTCAAACACTGGCTGTTTGCATGATGTCTTGTAAAACTGTCCATGTTATGCTAAATGACAAGTTAGTTTGTGATGCATTCATGCAGAAATAACATCTATCTGTTATAGAAAGAAATGTTTTTTGATTAGGCCTCTCATAAAAATGGTAAAATCGAGCCAACAAATAACAGAATGTTTTGTTTCAGAATTACGCGCTAGAATCCAAATGTTGATTCTGTTCGGGTTTGGATCATTTTTTTATCTTCCAACATTTTCCATACCATTTTTCACAACTAAGTAAGCCGTACCAGACATACTGTAATAATACACAGACGTGGTGCTACGGTATAGTTTATGCATGTTTGTCTGGAAGAAAACCTAAAGAAACAAGACCTCAAGGTCTCAACAACCTCATGTTTAATGAAAATTGTTGATGTTTGGGTATCGGTACAAGAAAATGATGAACTTCGGTTATTTGTCAGGTGTGTGGATGTTGTTTAAGCTCTAGGCACAGACGGCAGGTTGAGGAAATCAAATGAACTCGTAATGTAAACATGGCTAATACCAGTTCAGACCCACAGGCAAGCGAGAAGTCAACGGTTCAAAATCATTTATAACCCATTTCACTTCCATGATGCAAATTATTTCCAAGAGGAAGCAAATAATCAATGATGATGTGACACAGTCTGATCTGTACATATGCTGTTGGCGTGTGCAGTTGTAAAACCAATAGCATGAATTCGTAAAATAACCAATCATAGCCCCGTCTGTCAAAACTCTTTATTAAGTTGATCAACAACTAGCAGAACAAATCATAAAAATTAAAATAAGACATTCTAAACTTTATAAAAAATACAAAGGTATCAAGTATGTCAGGTGTGAATGAAAACCACGAATAAAAGAGAAAACATTTGAACATCAATACTTCAGCACATCATCGGACATCATCTAACAAAACACATTGTGAGGAACCCACTAAAATCACACTAGAAATGTATCAACATTCAGCATAACGAAAATACCAATTCAAAAGAATAATACACTGATCAAGTGCATTTGTTTTATCTGAGAAAAATCTATGGAAATGCCATTTAGGTGATCGAATATGACCAGACAGCACATAAGACAAGTATGTGCTTCAAACACCTTCAAATGCAAACAATAAACAAGTGTTAGAAGTGTTATCTTCTCGTACAGCAATATTACCTGTCAGTTTCTGGTGCAAATAGAGATTTCATTTGTCTACGAACGTATGGCTTTGATGAATTAATATTCAAGTCACACAAATCTTTCTTTGGGTGCAAATTAGTGATTACTGAAGGATGAAGATTGAATGCGAGGAATTGAAATAATAAATCAGGCTTAGGGGTAAATAATTGAAAGCAGAACATTACAAAACGTTTACAAAAGTAATTACAACACATTCGGCTATAAAAGAACGCCGTTTAACGTCTGTCGTTAGGAATTAACAATCTGTTAACAAACAAACAATACATTCACCAATGCGATACTAAAGAGCCCTAAATATCGTTATGCTTTTCAAGATATTCAGGTTACCTGACTTGTTTTTGTTATATAGAGGCACCATTGTGCACCTACTAATTCCCTTTAGAATAGACAGAAATCCCGTCCAAACAATTTTATATTTGTCAATTGTTTAAAAAAGGAATTCTGAAAAATGTGAGGAAATTGAATCAATATTGGCTTTAAAGAAAAAATGAAGAATTTTCATTTCCTTATTTTCCTCACATTTCCCAGAATTCCTTTCATTTACTCTTCCTCAACCATCATCTCTCTCTCCTGACCCTGCGGGTTGTTTTTGCTGCGTCCTGTGAGGGGTGGAGGGGTGTGGTCACACCTCACCGTCCTGTCTGACTCGATGTCCAGCTCCTCGAAGGAGGAGACGCTGGAGGACTCGCTTCTCTCCGCGTGGTCGAAATCTCGCTCGTAATCCCACTGTCTGTCTCCCTGGGAGCGAGTCGGCGTGCTGGACGGAGCAGGTGAAGTGTCTCGACTTTCCGAGGGAGGTAGGCGGCTCATGGAACTGCGCTCGCTGTGGGAGTCGGCACCTGTGCGTTCACACACAAACACAAACACACGACAGCTTAGGTGATTCGTTTTGCCGGGGTGTCACAGAGCAATGAAAGCATCTCCTGTACGGCTGACTATGAACAGCTATGAAACGTTCTGTAGATTTCTCGTGCCCAAACCGTTTCTCATTTCATTCCATAATCATTATCTCTATGGAAAGTCCCCATAAAACATTTGATTGGTGTGTGTGTGTGAGGAGTCCCCGCACGCTCACACTCAGCATGTCAGAGTGACAAACGCATCAGGATCTCCTGTGTCTAAGCTGTTTTTCTGCCTATGTCAGTGTTTTCGGCAAATAGTTGACCGTCACTTGGTTTATCTTCCTCCTGTCAACACTGCATTTTTGTAGGACAGATCCGATGTGAAAGGGGAAAGCGAGAGATGACAGGTAGAGTGTGTGAAAGAGAGAAATAAGGATAAAGAAGTTTATATTATTTAGAAGAAAGACAATAAAAAAGTCTTCCGTTTGCCAGCAGCCTGCATACTTGACAATATATCACCTACATGTCAGTGGTTTTCAAATAGTGCATCGGTACCCAAAGGGAAACACGATGCTAAATGGAAATATAACATGTTACTGTACAGTATAATAATAAATAACATGTAACTAATTGAACAGTAATTATGTATAATTAGAATAGCAAGACTTATCAATGGCATCATAATGCAAGGATAATCCAGTTCAGGGTAATAATAATATATTCGATGCTTAATTTTATACAATTATGGTGCTATTTTGGATCACTACTTCATAATCAATGTAAAATCGAAAGAAAACCGTAAAGATCTATGCAATATGCAAAAAAACACCCAAGTGTCTAACACACAGAACAGATGTTGAGTGTTGATCGGAATATAATCTGAGCAGACAGAGATCTGTTTCATACTAGTTTGGTAAAATAAAGCTATTCCTTCAGCATGACAACTTTTTGACAGCATCATTTGAAATGCATAGCTGACACAGCGCTAAAGGATGAAATTAAATGACTCTTTGCCATTTATTTCTTACAGCAACGATAACGCATGTTGATTTTTAAATGGTCAGCCGTTTAAACCACAGCTGTCGTGAAACATCAACGCAGCACAGACATCTGTTTGACGAAAATGAGAAGTACTTCAAATTATATGAAGCATTAAAAACATCTGTTCTTAAAAATAGAGTAAAAAAAACATTTTAGCACATATCAGTTAGGCTTCGGCATCATCTAAACTGAAAATATTCTCATTTGATTAATTGATCATTGATTAATGATTATAATAAAATAAGAATTGTTACGGTGACTCACTTTTCAGCATTTTTAATACATCAAAGTCTAAGTGCAAGTTTAAGTAATTACGGTTTCATGGCAAAATTGAAGGTTAAACTAAGTTTTATTTAACAAAACAAAATCAAAGGGGACCCCCTGGAACCTGCTTTAAACCCCTGGTGTTGAGAATGAGTTTGTTCAAACAGAATAAACTGAAGAAATCTTGGTAACACTTTAAAATAAGGTGCTATTTGTTAAGTTAGTTAATGCATTAGCTAACATGAGCTAACAATGAACAAAACTACAGCATTTATTAATCTTGGATTATGTTAATTTCAGCATTTACTAATGCATTATTAAAATCAAACGTTATCACTGTTAACATTAGTTAATGCACCATGAACTAACATGAATAACTGTATTGACATGAACCAACATTAACAAGGATTAATAAATGCTGAAAAACTAAATTGTTCATTGTAACCTAATGAATTTACTAATGTTGACTAATAGCAAGTGTTACCGAAATCTTTCATTGAGACACAAACAGAAAATATATTTCTATTTCTCTTTATTAATAAGAAGCAGGGACAAAATGGGAAACTCTACATCCATGAATATTTCCTACTAGCCTTAAACTGTGTTTTGCTTTATTAAAAAAAAGATTTACATTACATTAAGATTTACATTGTACCACACCATGAAGATTTTAATGCAGTACATTTATTTTGATTGACCTCTGTGTCACAACTGTGAATTTAAGATGAAATTGGATTTGAAGTCAGGATCAGTCTTTTTGTTTCTAAAATCTTGCTGAAGGAGACAAACGTGCAGTGGTTAGCTGGTCTCTCAGTCTGTTTTAATGGTTTAAGTGGAGTTTTTGAGCATCTGTCAGGCTGAGAGGCCAGTTAAACAAGCATCTAGCAAATCAAAATTGAAGCTGTCCCTTCGAGAACAGCGGGAACAGTACATGCTGTAAAACATATTCAATTTAGCACCGCATTAGGACACAACACATCTAAAAAACTGACATGAGGGACTTCAAATGTGTCCTTTAATCTTGTTTCATCTTAGCTTTAATCTTTTCTCACATCGTACATTAGAGTTATTATCATGTGTTTGTTTCAGGGGAGGAGACTAACAGGTGGAACTGGTACCATTAGAACTCGCACACACACAAATGCACACAGACACACACGCCACTCTCCAGGGACAGCTGGTGTGGACCACACACCCCTCATGTCCCCATCACCTCATCCGTGTTTTATTTTGCTCAGCGGTACCCACAGGCTGGGGTCTGACCATCAGACGAACATACACACAGATTGTGTCTCATTATCACCAGAACAGGTGTAAGAGATTGTGGAGTTCAGCCAGTATGACGCGTCCCCATCAAATCTCCATAAGGTGGTGATTAATACCTATTAAACCACCTTTCTGCTGACATCAACCCATGAAACACGATCCACACTAAATGTGAACTTGTTAAACTGAATGTTTCTGACATTCTGGCCAGAATATTGTCTGAGGCTACGATTCATCGCAAAGGAAATGAATGGGAAGAGCATGACACAAGTGATCCTAGAATGAGAATTTTGCTCTCGTGATTGTGATTAAAATTGTACAGTCACTAGACAGAAAATGGAAGCTAGGGATTCTTTTACCCGTGAGGTCCGTCCTTCCATCTTCTTCCGACTCTTCTCCCAGTAACCATCTCTGTGGCTCTCTGACCTCGGGAACATAGAAATCTCCCTGCCGGGCCAGTGGACTCATGTAGTGGATCACTCCCCCTTTGTAAATCTCCAGAAATGGATGTGCGCACAATTTCCTTTCCTAAAAGACAGATGAAGAGACAAAGATTTAAGTTCAAACCTCTTTTAATTCAACCACCACATACGATATCCTTAAAAAGTTTTGAAACGCTTGCTTCAATTTTTTTTAATTACCTTGAAAATCTTTTAATCTGAAGGTCTATGTTGAAACGTTTGAAATTGTTTTGTAGACCAAAACTTAAAGGGACAGTTAACCCAAAAACGAAAATTCTGTCATCGTTTACTCACCCTAAATTTAGTTGTTCTGCTAAACACAGAAAGATTTGGAAGAATGTTTGTAACCAAATAGTTCTGGGGCACTGTTGACTTCCATGGTAGGGATAAAAAACTAACGTGTTAGTCAATAGTGCCCCAGAGCTGTTTAGTTTTTCACATTCTTCAAAATATCTTTCTTTGTGTTCAACAGAACCAAGAATTTCATATAGATTTGGGAACTTGAGGGGGCGTAAATGAGGACAGAATTTTCCTTTTTGGGTGAACTGTTTCTTTAATTGTGCCCACATAGTCATTTCATCATTTACTAGGAAGTAATTTTATAGTTAAAAATTGTAGTTAAGAGATGGATGACTCGGACCAATTAAATAAAAAAAATCAGCCAATAAGAGACCAGAATAGATGGAAATTCCTTTAATACTGTTTAAAAAGCATTCCAAGAAGTTGGCTAATAAAATGCCATGATTATGATTTTGCAATTAGACAATAGAAATGGGTGGTTACTTTGAAGATATTAAAAGATAACATAGTATTGATTTCTTTTGGATCCTTTTAGTCACAACATAATTCCCATAGTTACAATTGTGAAATTCCATAATACATAAGTATACTATTATTCTAAAATGTGAAAAAAATCAAACGGAAACATATGCATCAAAATCCTGTTCTAGAAGTGCATAAAAAAATGTTCAGGCTAAAGAAACTATACATTTATTATACAGCTCTCTGAAATACATTCTGATTTTTAAGTATCATTGGTTAATCGCAATTGTTTAATAACTGACAAACCATTTATTTTCCAGTGCTTTCCTGCAGCTTCCCAACAAACAAAGCAGTAATAAAAGACAAGCAAAAAGGAGTCTGTATAATTGACTCTTGTACCAGACAACCAATTCCCTCCACAGCAGCGCTAGTTCCACGTCTCTCATATCACTCGACTGTCTCACATAATAAAACCATTTCAACTTAAATCACTTCATGTCTATTTATTTAGCGAAAAATTCAACTAATGGCAAGCTGATGAAACCTCTGCGGGATGGACGCCGACTCGTGGCAACAAGATAATCTTCCTGCTAACGCTGCTGCCTTTCTCTGGAGTGTCTGACTTTGTGTCTGTGAGAAAGCGAGCATATACAAGGAAAAGTTGAAAAGCTACGATCCCGGTGAGATTAGAGAGTTGTATCCACCCACGTCCTCCTCCCCTCGGTATCTTTTTATTACTCTCTGCTTTAAAGATGGATGAAGCCCCCCTGACCACTATATATACCCCATACACATCCACTTAACATTTACCCCATTATTGTAAAGACACGTCGTATCAAAGCTAGCAAAGCATGCCTTATCTGAGCAGATTGTAATGAGCTCCAACAGAGAGTTTACAACCTCCTATTGAGACGAAATGTTGTGTTGTGTGATCTGTTATTAAAATCAAATGAGCACTAAATCATAATCATGCAAACGGGCATTTGTGTCATACAAAACCAGAGACTTAGTTCGGAGTGCTAGTCGTGGATTATGATGCTGTCAATAAGAATGTCACAGGTTCGATTCCCCAGAAACACACGAACTGATATAATGTACCTCAAAAGGCCCAAAACATCAAGTCCACACCGCACAATTCATGATACATTTATACATTTAGCAGATGCTTTTATCCAAAATTTGTTTAAATTCCGAACGCATCACAACCATTACAGTCCTTTTTTGTACTGTATTCTGTATTCTCTAAAAACCACTGTTCCAGTCCTGTGTGAGTTTCACCTCAGGCAGTGTATAGTTAACAACAGTAGTCAAATGTTACATCAATATTCATTAAGCTGAGGAATATTTGAAGATGATGTGATGAATATGCAAACCAGAACCCTTTTATGTAAGGGACCGAGGTGCAAAACACCAGGAAGGCTGATTGCCAGGTCGGAGAATTAATATTTGGATTAATTTGTTTGGATAAATCATCCCAGCACAAATTAACTCAGTCTCCCTCCACCGTACCCTCAAAAGATGCCATAAGAGACCCCTGATGTCTTGTCGTGTACTGTATGTGTCTGGGACACCGGTGATGTCTGTGGTTCGGCCTTAATTGAATATTTCTCTCGCCATCTGTTTTTCTCAGACATGGATTTTAACACCTGTACCTTGCTGTAATTTTATAAATACAGTTGCTGTACTGATACAGCCAGTCTGTCTTTCTGTCCCTAACATTAATAGTTTTTTTTGGTCAAAAAGGCTTCAAACGGTTCCCCTTTGGTGGAATGAACTACCAGCCTCCGCCCGAACTGCAGCATCCTTCACAACATTCAAAGACCAGCTCAAAACATACCTGCTCCGCATTTATTTGACTAACCAATAACTCTGTCTGTCTGTCTGTTAAAAAAAATCTTGTTGTTCATCGTCTCCTTTGCTTACTCCAGCTTTAATCCTCCTAGTAGCATGGCCTTGTAAACTAACGGTACTGTTTAGCGTGTTGACAAAATGTTTATATGCTCTCCTACTTGTAAGTCGCTTTGGATAAAAGCATCTGCCAAATGAATAAATGTAAATGTAAAACAACATAATAGTGAGAATTTTTTTATGGGTACACTGTCCCTTTAAGAACGGAAGAATAAAAATGCACCGATGAGCAAATTTAAACAATGTGTGCTGATTCATTGATTTGCACACTTACAATACAAAACAAGGCCTAGTGTTTAAGTATCTACGCTCATCAAAGGTCGGCTAATTTATCACTATTAAAGGGTTTTTTTAAAGTCTAGGCAATACAACTAAAAAATGCTGATGCATAATCTATAACTGTATTGTTGCGTTTTCTCCAGTGGGATTTTGTAATTGGTTTATGGCTGAACTATTGATTGTGGATAATTGCAGCACCCTGCACACATCCCCGTGTGTCCCTCTGCAATAAAAACCGAGCTGCAGGCTAAAAACTTTCATTTCCATCATCATCATTGCAATAATTGTCAAGCTTCATGCTTCTTTCTCCTTAAGCATCAGCTGTAGTTCATTGGGATGTTCCTAGGACCCCGACATGAAGCAGGATAATATACTGTACACCCGTCCGGATGTACATTATCCTCAACAAAGTATACAAAACATACATTCTGTCATCATTTACTCGCCCTCTTGACATTTCAAACCTGTATGACTTCCTTTCTTCTGGAGAACACAAAAGAAGATATTTTGAAGAATGTTGGTCCCCATTGACTACTATTGTATGAACACTTTTGCAAGTCAACGGGGACCAACGGCTTTCATTTACCAACATTCTTCAAAATATCTTCTTTTGTGTTCTCAAGAAGAACGAAAGTCATACATGTTTGAAATGATGACAGAATTGTCATTTTTGGGTGAACTATTCCTGACCTATAGACCTTAACAGTGGACGCAGATTTTTCAGCAACATGGAACTATTTTACTTTTTTTCACATGCATTTCGAAAAAGATCCTATTAACAAAACTACAATGGGAGTTTTAAAGAAAAACTTAAATCAAAGAGAAAGGTACAACACTGAATATTCATTCAGGAATTAATTAACAACTCATTCCACAAAGCATTGTGAACAACGTAATCCCGTACGTTTGTATCTTTTTAATGCGTTTCCTTATCAGTACTGTACATTCTCTTCATTAGCCTGCCATGTAGTTCATTCAGCGCTGCAGAACAAAGCAAATAATCATCTCTCCTCATTCTCTGATTGTAGCTCTCATTAGCTCCATCTCAATATGGCTCACACGCACAACCGCCTTAAGCATCTCCAGGTGAGACACTGGATGATTGTTTGCAAACAGAACCGGTGTAAAAGAATGGCACACGATAATGCACAGACAAAAAAAAGCAAAGACCCTCACCGCATACTCGAAGACGAAAGCGAAACAGATGGAGAGAAGAAAGACCTGGTGGAGTGAGCCAGAGACGAAGATGAAAAGCTGTCAGAGTTTCTCATCCAAATGCAAGAGGAAAGCTTCCATCTCTCACTGCTGTTCTTCTCAGTTTTTCCTTATAATTAACGTTTCCTCATATAGATTCATGCCTGCTCGACCCAAAGAAAGAGAGCAAAACAAAAGAAAGGAGCACACGGAAATTTAAATCACTCAACAATAGCAGAGAGCAAATCTTGGGGTTGCTGACTGTTTTGAGATCAGTTTTCAGGTCTGTTCTAGAGGTGTATTATTTATAAGACACAATTGTATTTAATATCTCAAGTATTTCTCTTAGACAACAATGAGAAATCTCCTTTCCTTCCAAGCTGCCACCATTTTCATTCCTACTTCCATATCCTCCTGAGGTACGCAAGGGAAACCTCTGAACAATAACGTTTTTGGGAGACTACATTCAAGTAAACGATACTATGAAATCAAATAAATAGCGAAACCATACATGGTGTCTTCAAAGAAAAAGACAGTTTCATAGCGATGGAATCATCCTCACAATCATGACGGAGAATCTCACAAGGGGATAAAGCTAAAACGTGGTGAGACTCAACGTTATAGAATAATGGGAGTGACAAATAGAAAAGAGCCCTGTGGTGACTGGTAGGGAAGCCCATCAAATATTTGGCTTGGTGATTGAGTAGCTTTAACATTGTTTGGGACGTCCCTCTATTGCAATCCAAACAGGGTCAAGTCTAAGATCTTGTTTTTCTTCTACAAAGAAAATAGTCACCAGGGTTAAAAACACACGGTGTTTATGGAAAAACCTACATCTGAAAGCAGATTTTAAGAGTAGACAAGTGCATATCAGATAAATCACATTACAGTATTCCAATAAAACAAAAAGAAGAAGACAATACAAAGCTATGAGACTATAGCCTTGGTTATTGGCGTGTCTTCTGGAAATGAATCACACACCTCATGCAGGATTGCAAAGATGCTACAGAGTTACAAAGGACAGGGTTATATAAAACTACCGACCATGAGTATCAATTTTAAGTTTATCGCAAGTTTTCGTATTCGTTCATTGCAGTGGACCATCACTTCTGTGCTCCTGTTTCCATAGTAACAGCAACTTCCCTGGTTTATGAAAATCCTCTTCAGGATTGTGGGTAGTGAAGTTTATAACCAGGAGTAATAGACATTTTCTTTTTAATAAAGTTAAAGTCATAAGAATTTTACAAAAACATGAACCATCACTAAACCTTAAAACTCATGACAGATTTCCTTGGTATGGTGGAATACCAGTATCGCGTCGGGTCTTCCCAGCGTGTGAGCTAAAGGGGTCAGCGTTAATGTAATAAAGGCAGAGAGGCACGGAGACGAAATCAGATATCACATTATGCAAATAAGTGAGGAAATTATAAGGACATGCTAGCTTCCAGGGTCAGCGGGAAATAAACGTCGAAATAAATGCCACATGTTTGCGTTGACGAAATATGTTGAAACGTTTTTAAAAAAAAATGTTCTGCTTTCTCATTCGAAGATGAATAAGTGCTGCCAAAAATGACTCGAGCTATTAACGGTGCAAATAAATCTCTCACACGCACAGAAAGTATCAAAGGAAACGGAAGGTCAATCTGGTCACCATCAACACAGAGAATACCACAGAGAGAAAAACATTATGGATGTATTTATATAAAGTAGCACACACACTCTCTTTCTCAGACTGAGCATGTTTTTTTTATATAAAAGCAGATAAGGGCTTTCTTCCTTTATAAGTTACTTCCCTGAGGATAAACATCTGAAGAAACCAACGGAGGAAACCCCTTTCCACATATAGCCCACACTTTTTAATTCTTTCAGATAAATAAACAAAAGTGTACAGAATAAATTTAGGTCCATGAAACAAGACCTTGCGGCCTAATGTAGGAATGTTCTGTCCAAACCAAGTTAAAGGGGTCATATGGCGAGAATACGTGTTTTTCTGTGTCTTGATAAGCGTGTTGTAAGTTGCCCATGCGTGTATTAGACACATAAAATTGCAAAAATTAAAGTGTCGGAACAAAATATGCATTCTATGCCTTTCTGGACCTGCCTGAAATGCCTTGTGTAACCACACCCCCACAAATCTACGTCAGTTCATGGTATGATTTGACTAAGACCGCCCGTCAGTACAATTGCTTTGGAACCTGATGTTCCAAATATGGTAAGAGGCGTTACATTTCCATCACACGCTTGCAGTATTCGACCAATCTCTACGCACTGGTTAACTGGCCAATCATAGCACACCTCGCTTTTCAGAGCCATGAGCTTTGTAAAAAACCTGCGCGTTTCAGAGAGGCGGGGCAAAGAGGAGATACAAACATGCACGGTATGTGGAAAATACAGCGTTTTTGAACCTTAAATCATGTATACACATCGCATTACATCTAAAACAAACGATAATATTCGTTTCAGCCGTGTCATATGACCCCTTTAAAAACATATTTTCAGACCAATTAAAAAACAATTTTCTCCAGAAAATGTAAAACATTACACTTTTTGCAATACAAAAAAGTAGCTCTCCATAAAGCATTACGCCAATGTGTTTAACCACGATTACAAAAAACACTAAAAAACTAGAGATGCACTGATATATCGGCCAATAATCGTATTGGTCGATAAGAGCTATTTTTCACACTATCGGCCGATAGTTTAAAAACAGCCGATAATCGGGACCGATATATCCTGTCAATCAAAAGAGGACAGGAAAATGCAATGAATTTGTGCTCTGTATATAGAAAACGTTAAGAAACAGCGCCAGTTTCGATATTAGTCATTTTATTAATTAATAACATTCAGAAAGTTACGAAATATTCATTTAATCATTCAAATCGGCATTGGCAGATATCACTCTGAATAATCAGTTATTGGTGGAGAAATGTAGTATTGGTGCATCTCTAATAAAAACTGTCCAATTTCACCAAATCTCCCATTTATATTAAACACACATCAACCACAACTGTCCTCAATTTCTCAAGACCCATCATATCCCAATATCCCAGAATAGGCCGCTGTCGTCCACTGGACTGGAATTCTTCTGTTTCGACACCCGCTCTTGACGTCCTACTTTAATGACAGTAATCCACAGGATTACAGGGTGGACAACTGCCAAACGTCAGGGAAAAATACAAGGGACAGTCAACAATTGTGTCTTTACAGCAGTGGACGGCCCTTACCATAATGTACCATTTAATCTCTAAAAATACATTGACAGGCTTACAGACTTTCTTTTCTTGACACTTGTAGAAACAGTTTCCAAGTAAGATTCTTTGCAGCAAAAAATGTTAGAATTTGAAAAAGCACTTTAAACTGTACATGCTGTTATTTAACGGATTACATTTTCAAAAGGTGCCGGGGGAAGAACAAACTACGTGCATCTACACGACCGAATGATAATATAACACACTACGATATCATATATAACGTCTGTAGGCGAGTTTCTGTAACAGAATTTTTGTGTGAAGTCGCAAGAAGTCTACCTCGTTATGAAAACTCACACACAAACGCACCGACTTTCACAACAACTTTCTCAGATTAGTGTGGACTATTCGCGCCAGCTCAATACATGAAATTAGTCCTCCCTTGTAAATCACTGACCCGAATAGGACGTCCCAATGTTTGGTGTTTTGTCACAGCCATTTCTTTAAGATAAATGGTTCTGGTCCCCTCTAAGCTCCCCTGAGCCTCCGAGACCCAAACCTCACAGTCCGCTGCTCCTCAATTTCATTACAGGTCTGGCCGAAAATCCCTCGACAGGAGACGAGAAGGAAAGCTTAAATTTGCATGTTATCTTGAAGGAGGGCTTGAAAGGTCCTGCGGGGTCTTCTCCGTCATCTCTTGACTTGCAACTACCCCTGAAGTGAAAAATGGCCAGTACAAGCAAAAAAACGATTAAGAAAAGTCTAGTTAAATCTGGATGACTCAGACCATCAATAAAGTTCAACAGCGGACATTTCTTATTTGCTGAAAATGGCCACGGCCTGTCAGAAAGATCCCCGTGATAAATGCAGCCCTGGAGAAAAGCCGGACAGAATTCAAGATTAGGTAAAATACAGGTGTTCATATTTCACACAAGACAAGATAAAAGTACATTTTAGTGGGCAGACGGGAAGAAGAGATTGCTTCACACTATACTACTCCGTACATGATTATTACTGGTCCAAGATCTCCCCAAAGTGAGCATCAAACGCTTTACAGCTGAACGCTGTTATCTGCGGGGGAAGCTTCACCAAATAGCGAATACTGTAGACAGCCCATAATTTCTAAACTTTCTGATTTCAGTTCTACGGAGAGCTCCAACGATTGTAAATTCATCTTTTCATCGCTTTCAAAACCTCCGAGATAAAAGTTATAAATCAAAAAGTGAGAAAAAAAAACACAAAGGAAAAAATCTGAAAGATTTACATAGAGATTAGATCCTTTGATATTCCACGGGGATGGAGGGGAAGAGGGATGGAAAAGAGGGAAGTATCCAAAGACACGTATCTGCTGAGAAAATCCATCATTAGAGGTTTTCTCAGAAAGAGAGGGAAGAAAATCAGTGTATATCATTAGGAAGTGATTCCACACTTCGATACGGGCTACTGAACAGAGAAGCCCTTCGATTTACCCCACCAATTACATCTCAGCTAATCTTACATTATAGACAACTAGATACTTTGACTTGGATCTAAAACGATGCATGTAAGCTAGATGTAAATAACAGCGACCTTACCAAGACAAAACAAAGTTGAGAATCTTACATAAACACATTCTGATATTTTTTTACAGGAAAAAGAAAAGAATTCAAAACCTATGATCTATTTATGTTTTAGTGTCCGAAATAATGTTCGTTTACTACATGTAAACAATTTAAGATTTTTCTCACCATTCACCTTAATATGCATTCCTGTATTGCTTTGGTAGTAAAAAAAAACGACTTAACATGACAATAGAGTTACATTGAAACGTCTGACCTTACGAAAATTTACCATTGTCTCACTATAGTAACCACAGTTAAACCATGCTATTTATAGTCAAACTGTAGTCATACAAATGGCAATCAATCCACCAAAACCTAAAACTATTTAAACACTTCTGTTTATTGAAAGCAAATATTGGTCTAAATATTATTAGAAAAACTTATGTGAAATGAGAAAAGTTACCTCAACAATAGACTGAAATAAGTCTGAGGCACTAAAATTATAAACCGAACATAAATAAAAACTAAAATACTTATTTATAACTTAAACTTACAAAGAAATATAAAAAATAAACAAATAGCAATGACAAGCTCAACATTAATCTAATATTAACAAGAAAACAAAAAGTATGAAAATAAATTCTGAGGTCATTTAAAATATTAATAAAACTAAAATGAAAACAAAAGTATAATACCTAAAACTGTTGCTCAGGCATGATATGTGTGTCACAATATACTGGTAAGACAAAAAGCGTAATATTAATAACCAATAACCAATAACCATGATTATTAATTTTGTGTTAATACAACAAACATTATAAGCAAAAATGTTAACAAACACTACATTTATATTTTGAGTGTGATCCATTGGCCAAAAAAAGAGAAAACGCAAAATAAGCAAAATGAAAGATGAATTTGTCTGACGGATTTTTTTATTTTTATTTTAACAGATATCACAATATATAATTGATTTTTGACCACGATAACTGTGTAGTTAAAATCAGACATTTTGGGACAGCCCTGGGCCTTGACTGAAAAGGGACGGTTGCAGTGCCCCCTGTGGACATGCTAAACATGCATGCAAAATCTGACACGTTGCGGAATGCAGCAATGCATGAAATCCAGCTTGCGTGGCTAGGCGCTTACTCTGATCCTGTAGTGAAAATGTGCAAAAACGATAACGCACACAAACAATGCGACAAGCCGAGAACCGATAATTCATTTTCACCTCATGGGTCAGAGTGCTGTTTCATTTACACCTCACTGAATTCCACAATCCCACATACACACACACACACAGTCCACCCCACCTCAGCTTGACCTCACAACACACCGCCTCGACACATATCGCTCTGCTTGCCTCATCTGTTCTCACATATGCCCAAACAACATCCATACACCACAGTTTAATTCATCTAATCTAAAGCTCTGATTCGCTCTGTGTTTGTGCCACTTAGAATCTATTTCCACAATCACTTAGAGTGTTGAAAGAATCCTCAATGATTTGGGGTTGATCTTGTGTCCATCAAAAGCTGATTATTGAGATTACAGGTCTTCAGCCGGTTGCAAGAAACCCCTTAGGGTAAGAAAACCCCAGAATTAAGGGTTTTCTTAACTTAAAGACCGGGTAAAGAGAATTCTGAGAATTGTTTCTAAACACATTGTAGATGTTAGAAATGTATTGCTGAAACACATTACAAAGACTCAGAAGTATGTAGTACTGAATTGTAGCATTAAACCGTTAAACAGTTTTTCACCAATTCTCTGTTCAGGATATTTTTGGGCGGGGCTAAAACGGGGGATCGATGACGCAATGGAGCGCCCGAGCATGCATGGCCCCTCCCTAATCACTAGAGCGCCTAGCATCAGGCGTCTGCTCAATCACAAGCTCATGGTTGCAAGCTCTCACGCTTTTCAGGATCACTGCGCGTGATTGCGACGTGCTTCAGTGATTGATGAATATCAATATTCATTCAATATCAATTGAATTCAAATCCTCCCATAAAAATCTTCACATAAGCCTACTGGGGACTCAGGTTGAGCAACGGGAGTGGGCGTGGCTTCAGCACCAACAGCGGACACGCCCCTAGTGTTTGAGAGCAGAGAGTCCTGATTATTTTTCAGAGATTTTGATAACTTTTTTTATTTACTTGGATGTTTAATAACACACTTTTCTGTTGTGCGACAAACTCAGAACACATATTTTAATGTCACTTTACCCGGACTTTAAGGGCTTTCTTGCAACTGGACCCTTATGCCTCGGCTTGCTTTTACAGCTTGACTGACACACACACACACACACACACACACACACACCTCTCAGGGCATGAGGATAAAAATCAGACCCCGGCTGGGCTTTATAAAAGATTTTAAAATGTATTCATCCACCCTGTAATTTCTACACCACAACCACACCATAAAGTAGAATCTTCTAAAAAGAAAAAAGTAAAATAATCTATTTCCGACAGCATAACCACGCAAATATCATCTTGCCCTTCCCTTTACTAATTTTGAATTCATCTTATCTTAATTCTCAGCCACTTTCGCACAGAGGGCTGATCAATCATATTCAAATGTGACATTTACCTCTCGCAAATGTTCCCGGACCCCCTCGGGCTCAGGGACAAAAGTCATGTTTGAACTGCTGGAACGGAACGGGACGGCCAGCGGGACATAATGGCGTCCCTCTCGTGGCCTGACCAGACATTCACCACCAGCAAACATATTACATGGCTCTTGCAAGCACACACACACATCGCAGTTCTCTTCCTAACTTTGCCAGGGACATTTTTACGTAAGTTTCCCAACTTCTCATTTTTAATTACATCTGACATCTGTGAATGTCACAGGTGAAAAGATTTGGAGAGAAGTATTATTTTATTGGATGCTTTCATTTAATCGCTACAGGATCTACGATCAAAATGTCAAAATATTATCTAGATGCAATATAAGAAGACAATATATGATGGTCGTATTATTTCTGTCAGTCTACTAGAGATGAACCACAATCACAATATCTTTAATATCACAAGTTCCTGAAGAAGCGCAAAGGATGTGCGTTTGATGCCCAGGGAACACACACCTACAGTTAAAAATGTACCTTGAATTAACTGTAAGTCACTTGGGGAAAAATGTATGCCAAATGCATAAATATAAACGTAAAACATACTGTAAATTATTATGAAGTATTCTTGTCCAAAGCAAAGATCAATCAAATCACTTTTACATACAGGGATAGTTCAGCCAAAAATGAAAATTCTTTCATCATTTAATCATCCTCATGTCATTTCAAACCTGTATGACTTTCTTTCGTCTGCAGAACACAAGAAGATATTTTGAAGAATGTAGGTATCCAAACAACATTGGCCCCCACTGACTTCAATTGTATGGACACAAAACCACATTTCTCAAAATATCTTCTTTTGTGTTCCACAGAAGAGTCGTATACAGATTTTTAGTGACATGAGTGTAAATAAATGATGACAGAATTTGTATTTTTGGGTAAACTTTCCCTTTAAGTGTATTGCTTGAAAAAGTGCCTCCACTATAATTTCAGAAAAGAAGTTTTTCTTCAATTTATTAATACTTTTAAGGAAAAACATTTGCTACTACAAATGAGTCTTTTAGTTTTCAAAAGAGGACCCTAAAAGTAATAAAATTATGTTATTCAATTCTGACCCGCTTTTATAATATTATGAACTAAACGTTACAAACACGGTTCTTTGGACATTTACTGTAGTAATGCCATGGTATTGTTTGCAAAAATAAAAACAACACTATAATAATACTACTACATAATATAGTATTGTTTCAGTACCACGGCATGGCCAGCCAAAGCCGATCTGACCGCTTTAAATCCCGAACGCTCTGGGGTAATAAGTGCTAATGATTCAGGAATTTAAGGTGACAAAGAAAGTAAACTAATGCATAATTCATGGCACAGGGGAACAGCAGAGCCACGGGGGTGACAACTGGAAAATAAAACCAAGAAAAACAATTCAAAACAATTCAAAGCACACAGTAGAAATAAGCTCGAGTGTCTGCAGCAAACCATAAAAATCCCTTCATTTCTATTAGAAGCATGTGTTTTCGTCTTCTACGCTACATCAGACAGACTGCGAGTGGGTCACAAACAGCTCGGGCCGTCGGTCAGGAAGGCCATATGGTTGAGTGGGCAGCAGACTGCCTAAAGAGGGAAACACAGAAACCCTGGCAGTGGTAAAGGCCAGTAATGTCAATACACACGGCACACGGACGTACCGGCGGTCCAGTCAACCTTTCAGGTCCACCATGTGTCCTTCTGTGCCCTTTACCGGCAATGATCCTAAACCCAAGCCTGCAGCGGGACCATACATGCCCTCAAGCACAACAGCTGTGCTGCCAGTCTCTGTGGATGCGGAGGCATTTATAGCATCATGTGAATCACTTAAAATCTATTTTTAAAAAGTTGCATTGCATTATCATGTACTGTAAATGATTGAGACTGTTATTCAGAAATTATTTACATTAATATGATGCTGAAATTTTACTGACTTGCTTTAAAAAAAAGAAGAAAAGATCCAATCTGATCTGAGGAGAAAATGCAAAAGTTCAACCCCTAAACCTTACCATTACCGGAGCGAAAGCAGATTGTACTAAAATGTATGAATAAGATCGTATTCATTTATACAAACTGAACAAGTTCATTCCAAATTGCCAGATTGTGTTGGAAAGATCCTTTAGATTATTAGATAAAGTTCTAGAATAGCATAGTCTTTGGTTCACTGCAACTTGAAAAAATGAAAACTCTTTCATCATTTACTCATTCTCATGTCATTTCAAACCTGCATGACTTTCTTTCTACTGTAGAACACAAAAGAAGATATTATGAAGAACGTTGGTAACCAAACAACATTGGACCCCATTGACTTCCATTGTATGAACAAAAGAACACAAAGACATTTCTTAAAATATCTTCTTGTGTGTTACACAGAAATAAACAATCATAATAACACAAGAGGGTGAATAAATGATGACAGATTTGTCATTTTTGGGTAAACTATCCCTATAATAGCTTTAAGAACGTTAACATGCTGACTGCAATCTAGACTTGAAGAAGATCACTGTAAATTGCTTTGGATAAGCATCTGCCAAATCCATAAAAGTAAATGTAAATAAATGCAAATTGTTCTCTCTCTTGCTCCAAGCAGTGGCCTGAACCATAAAACCATAATAAAAAAGACGCTAAAGTCTGCAAATAATAGTTCTTTTAAATGAAGTTCAGCTAGTCTAGACAGTAGCTTGTGTGAATTGCCTCACGCACTCGATTAATATGACGCCCCTTCACCTGAAATACCAAACAGCTCATAAAGAAACCATGCAACCGAGACACAGACACCCTCTTGTCGATTTGACACAGCATTGAAACACCCAATCAGATCTTAATTAAACTTCCTTGTGATGTTTGCATTGTGTAGATACGCTTTCTAGATGCATTTCTCCTGCAGCGGGACAATAAAAAAACAGGAGCTTTTCATGAGCAAACAGCAGGAAGGTTTGGTTCATGTTGTCCTTCTTCTCCGATAATCTTGAGCGGGGGCTTTTGAGCTAAAATGTCACTGTGGCATTTGGCAGAGCATTTCTCCTGGTCTGAGAAGTTCACGGCCACTTTGCTCGTTTGATTGTGGTCTCATCTTAACGCGGTGCGATCGAGAGATGAGATAGAGAAGAAGCTGCATGCGCCGTATCAGAATTCCGAACGGTGTATTTGACATTCTGATTTACAGACTGTCTGATATCGCGCCATATATTCCAGAAAACAAAAGGAGACGGTTGAAAGGATGCGATCGAGAAGTTTGAGTAGTTTGAATGAATACAGGTTTTTATAACAAACATATCAAACAGGAACGAGACACTCTGACAGCAAAGTTATCAACACATAACTGTTTTATGATCTGGCTAATTTTGGCTAATTCGTGTGAATTCGTACGATCTCATTCGTACATTTTAGTACAATTTGCTTTCGCACCAGTGACGTTAGGGTTGGGGCGGAGTTAGGGGTGGGACTTCAGTATTGCCTTTTTCTAGTTAGCGTACGTTTTTGTACAATTCACAACATACAAATTCATACCCATAGAATAAGCAACCTCCTAAAATAGTTACGAATTCCCATGAAATCACAGCGCGTTGTGTATTCTTGAGTAAATCTTCAAAAGAAAAGAAAGTAAAATCATATTTTGATCCCAAAATCTTCAGGAGTATTTATTACTGTATAGAGTAGGCCAACACTCTTAACTTATATACGCTTATGAAGTTCCAGATCCCTGGAATTATAAGACTATTTTGAGAGAAGAAAACACTTCTGGGTTCTGTTTTTCGGGTTCTTTTTTAATTATTTAACATAAATTACGTTTTAAAAATTGTTTATTAAACATTTTAAATCAGTTGGAAATGATCTGTTGGTTAACACTTTTGTAGTGTTAAAAAACTGAAACGGGTGCATCTGGACCAGAGTTGTTAACGTCTTGCAAAATGCTTTATATTATTATTACATATGTCAAGCAATTATTCAATCCACACATTTCAGTATGTTGTACCATTCGTACGCTTTCTGGACCACTGACAGCTTTAAATCTTCATGAAATCTTCAGATGATCATAAACTAGCTGCACAAGCAGTTCGGGTGTCGTTTTTTCTCATGTTGCCTAGAAAATTCCCTCCAAGCTATTGGGATGGCACCTGTGCTCAGCAATTTCCAAATAGTGTCACAGATTCTTCAATTATACTGACAGCATGGCTCTGACTGACAACCGTCATTCATCCCAAGTAAAATACGAACTTTCTCCCAAGCAGTCTGAAAAAGGTTCTCTAGCAAAATGTCACCGTATTTTAGACTACTCGCTCATAGATGCCAGGTCCTTGCTAATGAAATGCCATCCCACAGCATGACGCTACCACCACCACGTTTTCCTCCTAAGTATTTGAGGAGTTAGATTTGTACCTATAAACATGTCACATTAACTTAAAGCCACAATATGGAATATTTGGACTGCTAGATGGCACACTTACGAAACAACAACAAAAGGCGAAGCTAAATAACGTTATGTAGGAGAGTGGAATTATGGGACATGTCGTTTTCGCCATTGAAGGGACGCGTATATTCTAAACTTGTTGTGGACCTTTTGTCCTTTTACAGAGATTATATTTTGGTCTAACCAATCACGGAAGGATGTCTTAACTAAGTACTGACGTATTTTAGTTGACTCTGTTAGCTTAAATACTACTGCAATTTGGATGTAAGGCAGGTCGGCCTGTGGAACTCTTTGAGAGTGCTGAAGCTGACTTCTGCTGGCAAAACTACAAACTATTTTTCTTCAGTAAATTTTATTCTATTAATTATATTCCTATAGTCTTCTTTCATCATAACTGGTCTACGGGTCTTTTACTGTAAATCCCCTACACCATCCAGAGGCGTAAGGAGATCGCCCATCATGTTCACGGACGAGGTAATGAATTTATTTTATTTTATGTCATCGTGATCGTAATGAATTAGCTTGCAAGAAAAGTGGAATGTAATACTACGTTAGCCCGCGACTGATATCGGACTTTGTCAATTGATTTGGTAGCGTAATGCTACACAGTTTCGTGTTTAAAACAGTCATACAGTAGTACTTTCTCTCAACAGGTATTGTTATGGCTTTTTTGGAAACTAGTAACTTGGTATTATATCGCTTTATCCCTCCCTGAACTCTTTGTAAGTCGCTTTGGATAAAAGTGTCAGCTAAATGACTAAACGTAAAATTTCAGTTTAAAAGCAATTGTGTCATCATTATGGTAATTGTTTTATTTTTGTAAACTGCAACACAGGAAATAAACACCAATGTTTAGTTTTTAACCTAAACATCATCACAGCATACGATAACACATGTAAGATTCTGAACTGTCTGGCACCTCAAGTGCATCTTTAGGTCACTAATGAAACGTACATTTGTAACTCTGACCATAAACTCATTTATACAAAAGGTCTGATTTCCTTGTTTCCATTAAAGCGCAGAAGATCATTTCAAATCATGCAGTGATAAGACGGATCATTAGGTTTCGCACATGCATGCTGTCATTAAAGGGAGACATACCAAATAGGCTACTAAGAAATCAAACTGCACCAAACAGGATCGAAGTTAAAGGAACCACCAAGAAGTGATGAGCACAACGTTATCTTTGCACAGATAAACTGCGGCTTCCGGATCAATACTGACCAGCGGGGAGCAAGAAAACAGGCCCAAAACATCAGCTGTGTATCCAGGTAAAAGAAAACGGACGACTAACACTGACCAAATTATTCCTGACCGAGATAAGAACCACTGAGGTTGTGCGTGTCTGTGCGCTTTCTATGCTGTCCGGAGGTCTGACAGGTGTGATGTTTCCCAGAGGGCGGCATATGAGAAAAGGTCAGTTATATGTTGCCTGAAGTCAACTGACATTATGAGCTCCAACTGACATAAAAACAACTAATCTGAGGCTGGTTACACCTGTGGGATGAGTTTGCATAACAATTAGAAAGTAGATTTTTACATTTTCTAGAGAAAAATGTGCTAGTTGTTACTACGTGGTAGGGCTGCGAATGATGCCATATAGCCGGGGTAAAAATGAATAGACCATTTCAAAATTATTTTCTTTTTTTGCTACTATTTATAGGTATTTGTTTTTTTGTTTCATTCTGTGAACTACTAACAATATTTCTCCCATATGTCAAATAACATATTTCTATTTGCAGAAAAATATTTGTCCATTTATTTAGGAAAAGTAAAAAAAAACATATTTTATAGATATGATAACCTTGATTTTTATCACAGTTTCCACGTGTCTTGTCATGCTGTCAGTCTTTCACATGGCTGTGCTCCTGATGTTTGATTTTTTTTTCATACTGATCAGAAACTGGACTGGAACGGCCATGACCATGCATGGACAGCCACACCGTACCGTCACATTAAAAACACAAAGAAACGGGTCTGGTTGCCATAGGGATTCCCTTGCACTGTCCTCGTCAGAATTAGTATCTTCTCTGTACAAACTGCCCACAGAACCAGAGGGGCTCGAACAGAACACTGGGGACCAGGCTTTCGTCTCACATCACCAACTGCCTTGGAATTACTCATTCTAGCTGTACGCAGAGTTCAATCATCTGCAGCCCACACAAGTTACAGAAGGACGGCCGGCGCCATGGATTATTCATGATGTAGAATATTTAGCCTTTCATTGTGAAGTACAAAGGCGACTGTTTAAAATGAAATTCTGCTCTTAAAAGTTATATTTAAGAGTGACATTGAAAACGCAGCCTATGAAGAATCCAAACAGCGGAACGAGTGTAGGTGCTAAAATAAGTGCTCGGCAGACTCCTGGGTGGTGATTAGGGCCGGTATCTACAGGTCTCTGGTGATTAGATGCAAATGCTGTGGATGCTCGTATAGGAACTGTTATGTAATGTAAACAATGGATTTATGGATCTCAATTACAGAAAGTGAGGTTGGAGACTTTGTTGTGGCTGTTTGTTGAGGTTTGATTAAAAATACAGTACTCCTGACTAGGGTTGGGAATCGAAAATCAATTCCAATTTGGAATCGGAATCGAAAGGCTAGGAATCGGATACTTGAGATTAAAATTTGAATTCCTCTCATCAATTCCTGTGTGCATATTTTCAGAAAAGTGCATGCGTTGCATGATCTGCTGATATCTCAATAAAAGCCCTTATGAAAATTATCGATATTTTTTACTATAGTAAGCATAGTTTTGCTATAGAATTTGCATTAAAGCACAGGAATCACAAATTAACCATAGTTGCATTATAGTAACTGCAGTTTAACTATGATGTAGTTCAACTATGATAATACAAATTGTAATAAATCAGAAAAGGTGTGTTTCTATGTGTAAATATACACAAAACGGTGCTCATAAATATATATATATATATTTTGCAAACAAGTCAATAAGCAGGCTAAATGACCATACAGGTTGATATCTAAATGTTTTACTTCAACTGTGGAATCGAAACTGGGAATCGATAAGAATCGAAATCGATAAGCAGAATCAGAATTGGAATCGGAATCGATAAAATTGAAACGATTCCCAACCCTACTCCTGACATGATGCTGTGACTTTTATGCATCTTTAGCTGTCGCTGACATGCAAAAAGCTAACATGATCTAGACATAGAGATGTATTTGGATACCCATAAAAGCCAAACGCATAGCAATATAAAAAAATCCAAAAGTTCTGTTTTTCATTCTGAGACACCTGGGAGCTCACGTATAAAACTAATTTCATCTTTGAAATCTACAGATATCGTGTCAATGTTTCTAGAGGAAAAAAGAACCAAACTTGAGGTTTGGTTGTTAGTTAGACCTTGTTGACTGTCACCCCTATGTGAAAAAAAATGAAAGATGGGATACTTGTCTATAAATAGTCCCTGTTGACATGAAAAAACAAACGACAACATACACAAATAATGACGTTATCAGCAGACGCAATTCAATCTAAGCTTTCTTAAGCCTGCAGGTTGAGTAAATAAAGATTTCAATGAAGAGCAGAAGGTAAACGAGCATGAAAAATGAAGACGGAAGGGTTTAAGGAGGCGATGAGTTTTCTAGCTTCTAATCTTGAGCCTGGAGAGGAGGATGCTGGATCTAGGAAAAATCCTATAAATTTACATTAAATTTAGTTTCTTTCTTCTGTAGAAACACAAAAGAAGATATTTTAAAGAACGTTGGTAACCAAACAACATCGGTCCACATTGACTTTCACTGTATGGACACAAAATCACTCAAAATATCTTCTTTTGTGATCCACAGAAGAAAGAGTATATACTGTACAAGTTTTGATAGACATGAAGGTAAAAAAGAAGACCCTTTTTTGGGGGGGCGAATCATTTCCCATGTTGATTTCTTTGCCCTCCTGTTCTGCTCTCTTTCTCTCTCTTTTTCTTAATTGCTATGATTAAGTCTTCTGCTTAATAATTACTGTCTGTATCCCACCAGAAAGAGGCCAGAAACACTGACAGACCAGGCATTGATTTTTCAACAGGCTTCACGCTACAGTGCACCTCTCACGCTGAAGAAAACAGAGGTATGGTGTCAGAATTTATTACACCATTGGGACGACTTGCGCGATTCATCTACGAAACACTGTGATGAACCAACTGTAGCTATGTTTCCGTCCACACATACTTTTATGCTAATGACATAAAAAATGATGGAAGAAAACACTCTTAGAAACACACTTAAGATATAAGTTCCTATACATTCACGTGATTACATTAAGAACCAATAATTCGCTCAAAAAGCATCTTACATCTTTCTCTTGTCATTCTAAAGCCTGTTGACTGTTGATTTTTGTTTCACAAGCAAATGTGCTTCAATCAAATCGTTTTGTCTTGCCAAATTTAATATGGTTTTACTATAGTAAAAGTGTAGGAACCATGTTTTACTACAAACACCATGGTTGCACAATGGTTTACTGTGACCAGATGCTACCATTGTAAATTTGTGTTTTTTGTAGCACAATTTCACTTAAAAACATAATTATGGTAACTATAAGTAAACCATAGTTCATTTTTGTAAGGGTAGGTGCTCTAAATATATATACAGCCTCAGAAAAAATGAAGACCATTCCAAATGTTTATTTAATCAGCATTTCTAGATGTGTTGTGGCCATTCCAGTCGTGTGTCTGTTGAATTTAAACAAAATCACACCTCAGGAGTGACAAAGTCATCCAACAGCAATGTGAAAGACTGATAGCATGACAAGTCGCATGAAAACTGTGATAAAAATCAAGGTTATCACATAAAAAAAATGTTTTGGGAACTTTTGTACAAATATTACTGTTGTGTTGCTTAATAGAGAATATGAACTTGTTTTCTTTGCATTATTTGAGCTGAGGGCTGAAAATATAACCGAACATCTTTTGACCTGTTTCTCCAGTTTTCATTTTCTGCAAATAAATGCAAATAGAAACAATATATTTATTTGAAATTTGGGAGAAATATTGCTAGTAGTTCACAGAATGAAACAAAAATTATCATTTTACCTAAATGCATACCTATAAATAGTACTTTCAGAAAAACTGAAAATAATTTCGAAATGGTCTCTTTATTTTTTCCACAGCTGTATATTCATAAAAAATACAGCCATGTGGATTCCAACGTTCATTTCCATATTTTCTTTGTCCCAGAAGATGCACATTTAATTTGAAATAGGGATTGAAACACGGTTTGTATATGGATGTGACATCAGCTTTAACATTTGCCTGTAGCTACAGAACAGGTTTTTGCTTCAAACCTTACCCTGATGTAGGAGTTGAGTTGCGGATAGACCCTCTGCACTCCCAGGAAAATAGAGAGTGGCGTTCGGTGAGGGAAGGAAGCTGTGACAACATGCGTGACCTCTGGGAAAGAGAAAACCCAGAAGCCGTGCTTCTCATATAGTTCCTTCTGTTCCTCATTGGGTCTCTCATCACCTTCACTTAAAACACTGCCCACCGCGTAGCGACACTTCTGTCGGGGAACCTACGACACACAGAACATACATAATGCACAGATTGCACAGTTGCCTATTAAAGCAACACTTTGTAGTTTTTGCCACCATAAAATAATGTCTCTAAAATTATTTCAGTGGTAGAACAACTCTTAACTGGACGAATTCTCCTCACACTGATATCTGAACAGCCTCATAGCGACTACAACCACACTCTGTAAGTTCTGTGCTCGGGTCGGTACACACACAGCCCCGCCCATCCTCTGACGAGGACGTCCAAACGACATCTCTGCATTTGCCGGTTTCATCAGTTTAGTCAACAAATTCACGTGTATTGCACTGCCCACGGGGAAGCTATACAGTGACATTATTTACGACACTGGTAACAGACAATTGAGCTAATCAACCACACGGGGGAGCCGTGAGCAAAAGTTCAATAGTGTGGCTTTAAAACAAGCATAAATCTATCCATTAAATTTCTTCCAAAAAACTTTGAATTCTCCACTGATATTCATTTCCAAAAAGTCCGTGCACAACAAAAACCTCCCCCCCGACTCCAATAAAACCCATCAGCTGCCTGCGGTAATCACCAAATATTGCCGCGCACCTCTCGTGGCGCTTATCATAGACAACAAATGAGCAGGAGCTCGATGTTCAAAGACAACAGGGAGCGTCGACAATTTAGTGAGCCACACAGAAAAGACGAACTTAATGAGAATAAACAAAGCAGCACATGAAATAAGTACAAAACAGGATGAGACGGTGTGCGGCGAACAGGTGGCGTTGTGCTTTGATAAGCCTGTTTATTTGCCACCCGTCTGGCAGCTTTAAGAGGGGCGGACGGATGTCCAACTGTCACTTTAATGTGCGCCTCTTATGTTTACATGCCGATGGAATACCTGCTTGCAAATGAGGGCACCTGGGAAATATGAGACGGATTGTAAGACACCATCTTGGCACGGGGTTCAGGTCCCAGCGAGAGAGGGGTTAGACTGAACTGTGACAGATGAAGGCCTGTTTGGGAAAGAGGCTGCAAAAGTTTCAACAACATCCATCCTTTAAATTGGAGGAAAGTGTTCATTCATCTCAGTGTTCTGGGTCACTCTCTGCTTCCCGCTGAGCACGCCCGGGATAGATTTCACCGCAGGTCGTGAGAAATCTCAGTGAGGAAAGAATACGAAGAGAGGTTAAACTGTAGATCTTGCATACGTCACATACGTTCAGGGTGGGGTATTGTGCCACATTTTTTACTTTAGTATCTCACAACATAGTGAAACGAGTTACTTTAAAAATGTTCATACAGCTGGTGCCCGGGCCTGCGGGATGTCTTGTGTCCTGGTGTGTTCCCAGCAGGCATTATTCGTGGGAATGTGTTTTAACAGAATGCCCTGTCAACTAAGCTCAGACGCTTTGACAGCCTGTGACTAAATCTTCCCTGATACAAACAATTTTTTTATGTTTTCTGAAGAAAGTGAGAAGTGTTTGCCTTGTTCAAAAACCTTTCCACTGACCACATTCTGTCAACTGTAGCACTTCAACTATAGTAACAAAAGAGTTATTGGTATTTACACAAGTGAATATGTGAAGACAAACGTGTTAAAATGACTGACTGTCACCAAAAAAGATCTTCAAATGAGTCTGGAGGAGATAATTCAACACTGAACAAACAGAGAGACAGATGCATGTGTAACTGTCATCGTATGAGCTCCATATTAGCATTGTCGTTTATACTTTATACCATTTCAGGCATATTTGTGAAATGTCACTGGGGTTGCGATGTTGCGGCGGTCCTCCGGGAAATCCACTCCAGAACACCTTCCACGTCAGACTCATTTATTCATCAGTTCAGACGCGAGCCGTCACAGACGCTGTCTGCATCTTCACAGCGTACCGCCTTTTCATGTTTCCTCCATCTTCAGACAGCTGGGACGCTGTGGAAATACTAATAACTGTGACGGTAACAGAGCCGATTGAAATTCTGTTCCAAAACGTTTTTTAAACACAGATTAAACACACAAATCGCAACTAAGTGAAGTAAGTTAAAACCAGGGCTGTCAATTCGATTAATTGCGATTAATCGATTTTAAAATACATGTTTGTGTTTATATAATATATATGTGTGTGCTGAGTATATTTATATGTTAAAATATATTTAAGAAATATGTGTGATATAAATTTTGATATTTACATAATATTAACTATATTTAAATATAAAAGTATGTATATTTATGTAAATATTTCTTCCTGTATAAATACATGTAGGTGTGTGCATTTGTATATACATAGAAATATATACATCAAACACACATATTATATAAAAACAAACATTTATTTTGGAATCGATTAATAACGAATAATCGATTTGACAGCCCTGGTTTAAACTTAATTCACTTAGTTGCGCATTGTAAAAATCTTTGTTTCAGGCATGATTAATCGATTCCAGCGATTCATCACGCTTAATCTATTTCACAGCCCTGGTTTAAACTCACTTCACTTAGTTGCGAATTGTAAAAATCAGTTTTTCATGCACAATTAATCGATTCCAATGATTTATCACGATTAATCGATTTCACGGGCCTAAACCAATGATACAAACATATAAGCTTTGAGATCACTTGACTTATAACAAAAATTCTTATAAGTGCTACTAAGAGTAAAATTCACTTTGTGATGGTCCAGAATACCACTTTTCTTGTCTTCGCGGCCAATTCCAGGCTTCACTACATTTGCCACGGAGTCCGCTGTGCTTTTTATTCGCCCTTTTGATGCTCACAAAAGACCGACAAGCTAAATAAAGAAAAGAGTCAACCCAAATTCTGTCACTTCGGTCACTGGAATGTCTTTCATTGGCTGTCACAGCATCCAGCATATGCAGAAGTCTCCCCTGTTCTTCTTATCCATAGCAACCATCCTAAGACCCATGGGCTTCCACTTCCACCTCATTGTTTGGCCTGATGAGGGGAAGTTCCCAAAAGCTTACAGAGAACGAAGACTACAGCGGCAGTCAGTGAAGAAACGAGGGACCAGTCTGGCAGTGGCAATCCCTGTGGTAAAATATTTCATGCCGAGATCATTATTTGTCAATCCTGTTCATGCTTTTTCTTCTACCTTCTATGAGGAGCCTTTGGGAGCTCCTGACCCGGGGCGTAGCGCCCCAGGCTGCTCTCAATGAGCCCTGATCATTATGCCAATTAGATGAACTGGATCAGGACTTGGCCATGGCTATATGCAAAGAAGCTTTGGACTGTTGCTAATTGGGAACTTGCGGGGAGGAAATATTCTGTCGGTGACAATGATCCTTTGACAGCAAGGACGGGCTGTCGCTCAAAGCTGTTCTCTCTGGTGGGAAGTACACGTTTACACTATGGAAGCGTTCCTCATCTTAAAGGTTGCGAAGAAATTAAGGGTCTATATGGTAGGTTTATTTTAACTGATAGAAACCGAATATCAACCAAAAAAATCATGGAAAAAAGTGTATATAAAGGTTATAAATTGATTTGCATTTCAATCAGTGAAATAAGTATTTGATCCCCTACCAACCAGCAAGAATTCTGGCTCCACAGATTGGTTATGTGCCTATATGGACCGCAGATTAGTCCTGTCACTTTAAGAAAGTACTCATAAGTCAGCTTGTTATGTATATAAAAGATGCCTGCCAACAGAATCTGTATCTTCCATTTCAACCTCTCCACCACAATGGTCCAGACCAAATAGGTTTCAAAGAATGTAGACCTGCACAAACCTTGAATAGGCTTGGTGAGAAGGAGACAACAGTTGGTGCGATTATTTGGAAATAGAAGAAATACTAAATAACTATCAATTGCCCTTGGTCTGGAGCTCCCTGCAAGATTTCCCCAATGGAGTAAAGATGATCATGAGAAAGGTTAAAGATCAGCCCAGAACTCCACGGAAGAAGCCTGTTAATGATTTCAAGACAGTTGGGACCACAGTTAGCAAGCAAAACATTGGTAACACGCTATGCCACAATAGATTGAAATCCTATTTTCTTTTTTGGGTGAAGTATCCCTTAAATGAGGATGGTGGGTCTCTGACCTTTCCGTCACCGAAATCATGGTCATTTTTGGATCCCTTTCATTTGCTCTCTGTCTCCACTCCATTAAGGTTTTGCTGGACCTTCGACTGACGTGTAAAGCGTTCAATCACAGTTTGCTTTATTTTACAGGCCATTTAGGGGCGGAGTTGCAAAAAGCCAGCCTATTAGATTAATGCTTACTAGTTTGAGTAAAGTAACACATTCAAATCCTAGATTAAACACTTTGCAAGAATTAAACTATTTAAATTATTTCGACCCAAAGGGCAACTGGATCCACCAAAGGTCAGATAAAAAAATAACCGAAATTGTGACATGAGTTCATTTATATTCGCTGAAAGTGCCGAAAGGCCAGACAAAGTAACTACGTGGTACATTTTACCTTTTCTACAGTACAAGTTTTGCCCAGGTGTGGAATCTTCTACATCTGTGCCCTATGGTACCATACATGGCTGAGCAAACTAGCAATCAGAAAAGTCACCTCACCAGTGACCCAAAAATAAAAACACCACACTCATACTAAAAATGAACTAATCTGACTGGTCAGCATTGCAACAATATTTTTGATTTCAGTATTATTTTTGTGGTGTTATACTTGGCTTATAATGCTTCATCTTGGCAACTGATTTACTTTGAACCATTTTATGTGCATTTTATGAGACTCTTTAGAGAAAACGCGTTTTGCCACAAACATAAATGTGAACATAATCAGTCAAAAAGATTTTTATCATTTAACAGCCATGATTACTCATCTGGCTTTCAGAACAACACTGTGAGCTGCATTCTGCAATAAAGAATATGGAAAATATGTATACGGCGTCCAAATGAGAAAATTTAACACCATTTATCATGATTACATACGATAAAATTAAATTAAGTCCGATAAGAGGCACACAAAAACAGATAAACTAATCATCTCAAAATATCAGAACATACAAACACATTCCACCCACACAATGACAACTACAGTACATTATAAACACTGAATCACCACCTCCATCTAGTGGTAGAGGAGAATCACAAACGCCATACTATCTATCACAAAACACAATTTCTAGGATATGGAAACCTTTCAAATGAAGGCTGCGTGCGTCTTTTCAGGTTAATCCGAAGTATGCATTTAAATCTCTTATTAAAAGCCTTCATGTGAAACTTTTGCTTGTGATTTACCTACTTAGAAAACATTACAGGTTACATGGCTACACAAACAAACAAACTAAACAGCAAATTTAAATGCAATGAATTTCTTCTATTCTAATTGAAGCACATGAGGGAATTAAAGTTTAATGCATATGTAATGCAAAGCGGACTTGAGATCTCCCTAGAGTACACAGACTGCCATAAACCCACAACTCAAGTAGCTATTAATATCCAGCCACCAATTTTCTACACGGCTTACCATATGTAGGGTCAAAAGGAAAGGAGTGCTGGAGACGGTCCAGCGTATCTCAAACCGTAGGCAGGGAAACCCTGAACAGGTGGTCAATCCATCACTGGACTAACACACACCAGATTCACACTCTCACTACACCTACAAATGCTTCTGTCCAAAGCGACAGTACATTGAGCATACATATACAATTCATGAGTATGTGCAATCATTAGAAAGAGCACAAAAAACATTACATAGAATACACCCACCCACATGCAAGACAGTAATGTTTGCCAAAAAAAGGTTATACTTAAATAGTCCATTTAGTGCAATATCAAAGTCTTCATCATTTATCCATACAAAAATAGAAGTAATGCTATTATCTACTGATTTCTAATATCAAATACATGCATTTTACAGAAATAACAGAAGTGTGTAATACATTAAGATCAAAGTGCCTCACTGTCATCAAGGGTCACATTTAGAATCCAAAAGGTTATCTCACCTTCTTTGGATCATCATAGAAGATCCCAATGCATGACATATTAGGCCCAATACTGGAGCTCTCTTTAAACAGTGATCCACAGTCCTTATAAAGTCCCACTTTATATTTGTAAGCTATAGTGATGCCCCTGACTGGGGGCAAGCCAGTCTTAATGTGAATTTCAGTGGTCAGTCCAGAGTATAAAATATAACACACTGCTATGAGAAAAAGCGCCAGACTGAAGATACCAATGACACTCGAGATCTCCCATTTCCACATGTCAGCTGCTTTACAAAAGTGCAAAATAATGACCGAGAGCTGCTTTTGTCCAGAATGACAGTTCATTCATTCAGCAGATCATACGGGTTATAGAAGCTTTGATGATCGATTGCATGAGGTAAATGTCAAAAAAAAGCAGAATAGCGGATTTCTGACTAAATCACAACTTTCAGGCTGAAGATGCTGCGCAGAATTTCACAACCGCAGATTCATTTCCCTAAACACAGAACATGTTGCGATCAAGCTTCCTGGACTGGACCATTCGCTGCTGGTAGGTGTAAGTTCACAATCAACTGAAATATTTACGGGGAGTTTTTCCTTTTTTTTAATAAACATGTTTCATTCACGTTTGCGATATCGTTCAATGTTTACTACAAAGATATTTTCTGTTTCATTGACGAATATGCCTATGACGAGGGGCTTGCATTTGGTTCAGTCTGGTTTTAGATGAAACGTGATTTAAATGATTAAAACTGCGCACGAAAGGCGCATAACAGCACAGACGTAAGTAACACTTGGAACTTTATATTACACACGTATACAAAGTTTTTATTACAAAAAATACACAAAGACAAAATGACAGTTCAAAGTAGAGGTCAACATGCAATACCTCCATTTGTCAGAAGGTGGCAGTGTTTATATGTTTATTATTAAACATCAAGTTGTCAACGCCACATCCAAATTGAAAATAGTACGTGTATTTTGACAGCACAAAACAGAATCTCAAAATGATGTCCAGGGAACAAGAAGAAGCAATAAATTCTCTAAGGTAAATGCACATATATCTGTGGCTTCAGACCTGTGCCCTCCCACTACTACATGCACTTCCTTGATTTATTTCATATTATGCACCTCCCCTGCGCTTCAAGGGTCACGTTGTTTCTTGATGAGACATTTTCCCGTCGAGCTACTTTACGAACGGCGTGCTGCGTGAGTGAGCATGGCAGGCACTGTCAAGAAGTTCTACGATCTGTCCGCTAAACTTTTGTCCGGGGAAGTGCTGAGTTTCGCCTCCCTGAAGGGAAAAGTTGTGCTTGTTGAGAATGTAGCGTCGCTTTGAGGCACAACAGTCAGGGACTACACTCAGATGAACGAGCTGCACAGCCGCTATGCGCGGCAAGGGCTCGTGATTCTGGGAGCTCCCTGCAACCAGTTCGGACATCAGGTGAGACCTCGGTGTTTCTTAACTTTTAACTTGATCCATTCCCCTACATTGTACAATAAGATACGTTTTCTTTAGTTTCATATATCATATACATGTATCGAATTGTTGCGATAACATTTTTGAAGTAAATGACCTAATAAACTCTCGTGTGTGCAGAACTAGTTTAGACTCGGCCTATCAAATATTTCACAATTATTAGTTACACTTTAACCTCACAATTTAAGACTTCTATGTAAGAAATATTTCGTGGTGCTGAAGTCTGTATTACAATTAAAAATGCTTTGTTCGTTTTGATATCAATGATTATATTTGTATTGTTTTGCAGGAGAATTGCAAGATTGAGGAAATCCTCCTTTCTCTGAAATACGTCCGTCCTGGAAATGGCTTCGAGCCCAAATTCCAACTTCTAGAGAAGCTGGAAGTAAACGGCCAGAATGCACACCCTCTGTTCACGTTCCTCAAGGAGGAGCTGCCTCAACCCAGTGATGACTCCTTGTCCTTGATGAACGATCCCAAATTCATCATCTGGAGTCCCGTGAACAGGAATGACATCTCCTGGAACTTTGAGAAGTTCCTCATTGGTCCAGATGGAGAGCCGTTCAAGCGATACAGCAGAAGGTTTCTCACCATCGACATCGAAGGAGACATCAAAGAACTCCTCAAGAAGATGAAGTAAAACATGGCCATCAGCCACCTTGTGTTGTGGACACGTGAGATAGAACCTAATAGCCAACGCCTATTGCATGTAACCACAGCCTTTGAGATAAGATTGTTGTTTGATTTAGGCCGACTGTGCAGACATGGTTAGAGTGCGACTGTTTTTAAACTGTTTACTTAATGAAGATACTTCCTAAAATCTTTCTGAGGGATGTTTCTGATGTATTTGTAAAAGTTTATTTTAAGAGTGGAACTGTTTCCATGACCTGCAGAGATCAGCTTTTATCTTCCAACATTATAATTATAAATAAACATTTCAGAAAACGTATTTATTGTTCCTCATTTGACTTTTTTCGACACGGATAAACAGAAGCAATTCATATGACAAAATCGCAACTTTCTACTTTTTCACTTCCACATTTTTCTTCTGTGTTGATTTGAATTCATTTTGCCTCGCTTAATTCTATATTAAAAAAAAAAAGTATTCTTTAACTAAATTTACTGGATTTGGCTAAATAAAAATACAGTGACAGAATGACACAGCAATATAACCGCATAGTATTGTCATATCAAGCTTATGCATGGTTTTATTGACCTAACCAGAATGAAGAGTATTCACACGAATAATTGATAAAAGTTTTTTAAAAGCCCAAAATGTACTTAAAATGGCTCATGCAGGATCAGTCATACGGTGCTGTACTTGTTTTTCCTTGCAAGCAAAACAGAGACCAAGGTTGACCGAACAATAAAAAATAACTGATATATGATAGACCCACTTGTGTTCTTTTCTAAAAAATCTTAATGAATATTTGAAAATGAAATGCATATTTGTCAGTGAATTCTGTGCTATGCATGCATTAAATATAAAATATCTTAGACTTTTTGATGAATTTTCAAAAAGATGAAAATGATCCAGTTTATTGCTTAAGAACTACGGGGATTACTGTAATAAAACTAACATAATAACCCCGCTATATCTTCAGGATTGTGTCCCAACAAGTGGGAACAGTCAGACACTGTTTACTGGTTCTGAAAAGCATTCAGGGTTTTTAATCTGCACTGATCCACTGCAGACGCCGCAAAATCTTCCAAGGTCTACGTGTCTAAACATGGAGAATATAATGGGTTTGGGCAATCCATCACTTGTAAGTATCTTTCCTTGACATATTTGGATGATCTTGAAAACAGGCGTCAGGGACATTGAACAAGGATCTTGTAGAATTGGCGTGTTCACGTTCTTTCAATATTTTTTTAAGGAAAATATAATATATTTGACACATTTTATTCATTAACATTTTATTCATTAAGGCCATTGGAAGATGGACAGGATCTCTGCTGCCCTCTGCTTTTATCCAAAGCGATTTACAGAGAACTCAATCTATGCACGAGAGTTGGGATGCGAATCTACGATCTTTGCGTCAACTGATCTACAGAAACAAAACTCATATCTTTTGTACATTTATCTGTTTAGAAAATTGCCATTTAATACCGTTTTATAGCTCCTTTATAATAGCATATTCTCCTCGTACAGAACTGTGACGATGCAGCAGGGGGCGCTCGTATCTACTCTGACACAGAGTCAGTGGCTAATGCTAACAAGCTCAAGATGGCCGGACAGGAAGACCCAGTGCAAAGAGAAATTCACCAGGATTGGGCGAATCGTGAATATATCGAAGTAATCACTAGCAGCATTAAGAAAATCGCCGATTTCCTGAATTCATTCGGTAAGATGAAGGAACTACGGCATATCTAATTATCCTCAATTCATTACGCCATTTCTTCATGCTAACATGCTAATCGGGAGTACGGGATCGTTTGGAAGCTTTATCATGACTGTTGATTATTCGCAATTGTTTTGGCTTACAGTTTTACAGTTGTGGACACCGTGGCATCCAAATATGTGTGGCTAATGTGTAACACGACACACAGATGATGTAGCGATTTAGGGAATGCGTGTATGGCGTTGGGTTGGGTTGGTCCTGCTGAGCTGTCGCCCATTTCCGTTTTTCTAACTTTTTATCGTAAATATAAAGTTTGACTGAATATTTATATATATATATGAATGTATATACCTAGCATAGGTTTCTTGTTGCTATATGCACATTTGGAGTGTTTGTTTGTGGTAAAAAAAAAAGCCGAATGCACTAATCTATATAACGTTAAATGTTACGCTGGTTTGTTTTGATAAACCCAGTCCCAGTTTCATTGCCAGCCTACGTGCAACATAACTTGAATACATTAACGCACCAATGTAAGCAACTAATTAGCTTGTAATAATTTATATTAATGACCATTATGTTTGTGTTTTATTCGTAGTTTTGTGTCCAGGGAAATGATGGACTTTCTATTCCCAAACATTGACAGCTGTAACAGGCTTGTGTCAGTATGTTGTGAACTGAATGTAAAATTGTTGTTTTTCTCTTTAGATATGTCCTGCAGGTCGCGTCTAGCCACTTTGAATGAGAAGCTGACCGCACTGGAGAGGCGAATCGAATACATTGAAGCCCGAGTACGTTTGTTTTAATTGATTTATTTTGAACCACAGTTTGAACCCATCAGCCTTGAATTGTTTATAATTCTCATATGTTTTCTCTTAAGGTCACAAAAGGGGAAACCTTGACTTAGACATCTGGATCCACATCAGAACGCAATGACGGCTATACACACACACTCACCTCCTTATCATTTACTTAAATCATTCAAGATATGTTTCTGTTGGTTGGCTATTGTAGATCTGTTCATTTCTGTATGGGACCATTGTGTTGATGTCTATGCTGTAAACAGAAATTGGTTCTTCCTCATTTTATGGCTGAAGTTATACAGTGTCGGGTACTTCAGTTTTTTCGATCCATCAGGCAAAAGTTCTTGTCTCTGTGGTGTTGGTTCATGCAAACAACTGATGTAGTATCTTTTTCTGATGACTTTACTTTGATGCATCATCCAAAAGTATATCAATGGTAATGCAAACATAGACTGAAAATAACTTAGTTAAACGGACATTATGCCTTGATATCTTTTTTTATTATTAACATTTTATGTGTAGGTGTTTTGATTAGTCCTCCTGTGTTTTAACAGAGTTTATATTGTTAATTCAGAAACGTGTTTTAAGTACATTGCTGCCTGCTGTACATTTATCATGAGACAAACATCTGCACATGAGAAATGCCAGTTAGAGGTATGAGTGAATGGAGTGCACTAAAGTGCCAATCAGACTGTAATGTGTAATTATGGTAATGTTTTGTGGTTTAACAATAAATAAAAACTCATTTAAACCAGTCATGTCTAGATCCTTTTTATATTACGTAGGTGAACTGTGTTGTATGTATCTATAATTGTACGTTTTGTTAGCAACAGTTGAAAATAAATTAAACGCCCTTCTGAGAATTCGGGTTGACTTTTATTTTGTAAACCGCTACTTGTGCATTTCCGGCTTTCGTCGCGTTTCCCACATCTAAGCATTGACACGGTAAACAAACCTTTGTTACATTCATGTTGTCTTTAATAGATTTCTAGAAATGTACAAAGCACATGATGCGATCATACAGTCAGGATTTAAGCAAAGGACTCGAGAATGTTCCTGTTTTAATTGAGGACTGCGTATCTCAGGACGCTTTTGCTAACTTCCAGGTAACCTCCATATAAGCATATTGTATTTATTGTCATTATAATTGTACAACTATGTTTTTAAACATAACTAACGTTTATCTTAATAAATATAAGGACATTTGTCCATTTAATGTTTGCATAGCGTAAATGTTTTGACACCACTAGATGTCAGCACTTTCCTTTAGTTTTAAACGTTTCAAAAACCTTTTAATCTCAATATCTCTTAGTATGTGCCAGAGAATGTGCAAGGACCAGGCTGTGACCTTGATCCAAGTGCGGTGACGCTCCCAGGTTGCTCTTGTCGTGCCCAGTCTTGCCTGCCCGACTCCTGCCCCTGTTTGAGGTTTGGCCAGATGTACGATAGCAGGACACTTTTGATTCAGCAGCAGGAAGAAGACAGCTACACCAAACCTGTGTTTGAGTGCAACGTCCTGTGTGCCTGCAGCGATTCATGTCAGAACCGGGTGGTTCAAAAGGGGGTCGAAGTTCACCTGGGTGTCTTCAGCACCACAGACAGAGGTTTGGGGGTGGAAACTCTAGAGCGCCTCCCTTGTGGACGTTTCGTGTGCGAGTACGCAGGGGAAATAATCGGCCCTCACGAGGCTCGTCGCAGGCAGCTCTCACAGTCTCCTCATGATATGAACTACATCATAGCTGTTCAGGAGCACAGCGGTGGAGACAGGGTCACCCAGACATTCGTGGATCCTGTGACTGTGGGAAATGTGGGCAGGTTCATCAACCACTCCTGCCAGCCCAACCTGATCATGGTGCAGGTGCGTGTTCACTCGCTGGTACCCAGACTGGCTTTGTTTACGAATCGAGAGATAGAGCAATACCAAGAACTGACCTTTGACTATGGAGGAGGGCACAACAGCAACACAGACTCCCAGAAGTTAAATGAAGCGCCAAGTGACACTCAGGCGCGGTCTGATGATGTCAAAGTGCTACAGAGAAAAGCATGTCACTGTAGAGAACCAAACTGATTAGGATTTTTACCATTAGACATCTCAGTTCTCCGTTGAAATTTATTCTGGTTTCATTTCAGTTTTGATCAGATGTTAAATATTGAGTTCTGCTCAGGTTTGGTGTCTGATGTGGAATATTTTCATGTTTGACACTCCAGCAGATTAACAAAACATTCTTGTGAATGAACTAAAGTGTATGTTGATGCTATTTATAGGTATAGGATGAATACTGATAAACTCAAATTATAAACCAAGCAGATTTATTACAAGTTTGCGCAAGTAATATTTTTGTGATGAGAAAACTTTCCTTTGACTTTGTAAACCATTAAGGGCAAATGTTTGCTGTTTTGAATAATATATGCTGGGACATCTGCCCAAATTTAAGAAGGGATGCCATAAAGTGGCATCTGCAATGTTTGACAAGTTTGTTGGCAAGATCTCCGTTGATGCATATATTTCACAAAACACTTGGGCATCTTAAGTGTTACGCCGTAACCATTTCCTTTAAGAGCAGTCTGCATTTGTAACTGGACCCGTAGCCCTCTGGGTAATGAGCAATTAAAAAAGGCCCATGGGTATTTTAATATAGTAACTGCTGTTAGTCTCTTGACACACGGGGTGGGAGTGACCCACTTCATTCAAACATCACCCTTAAATCTGCCCCCTCTCTTCTAGATCTGCCCCATTTTCACTCCAGCCCCGCTTTCATCTTCACCACAGTATTAATATCTACATCTGGGTTAATTAGCATAGAGACTAGAAACCAGAGCAAAGCACAAGGCATGATGGGAAGAGGCAGATGGGTTCTGTCTTTGCCAGTTTTACCGTATGCATCAAGTTAAACTGCTACTGGACATTCTAGATTTAAACTTCGTTTTCTTTTATTTGTGGGTAATGAACTTTTGAAGTCCTGCATGGGCTCTACATTTCACTAAATTGTAGATTTGATTTTGAGGGAACGCATGATTTTATGAAATGTTTAACTTAAATTGCTTTGTATAGAATGTATACCAAAGGCAAAAATGGTTAATAGTTCACCCAAAAATGGAAATTTCATTTAATATATTTTGAAGAATGTTGGTAAGCGAACATCATTGGACTCCATCGACTTTCATTGTACGGGCACAAAACCACTGAGACATTTCTCAAAATAACTTATTTTGTGTTCCACAGAAGAAATTGTCATGTTATTAACCACATGAGAATAAATAAAATATAAAGAGGTGAAGAACTTCTCCTCAGTGTCTAAGTTGGCCACGCAGGACATGCATTTCAGTAATACAATTAAAGTGTATTGATGTTTCCTTCAGTTCCCATCAGTGATAATGTGAGGACTGTGGTAAACTCAGATCCTGTGTTTGTCTCATGACTCATTGGGTTTGGCAAGTGAGCACATTCTCAGGTCTCTATGGCAACAGAATGTGTGATATCGACCGGACGGTGCGTGTAGGCTGTAGTGTTTAGGAACGGTTGTTGAAGAATGAAGTCAGTCCGCTTTCTCTCAGAAGGGAAACACTTAGGGGCAGGGACACGGAGGTCTCACTGGTGGCTCCGAAACTGTCAGTTTGTGGTAAGGTCGCATTGTCGCTTCACAGAGACTGCCAGGCCCAAGGAAGCCAGTTGGGAAATACTTTTGCCTTTTAGAGAGACTTTAAGTCATATTAATAATTACAATTTAAAAAGAATCAAATGAGGATTTCGAGCTATGTTCAGTTTAAAGTAGTGTATTAATAAAGGGATATCAAAAATAAAATTCTGTCTTTATTTATTCACCCTCATGTCGTTTAAACCTGTACATAACACAAAAGAAGATATTTTGAGAAATGTCACAGTGGTTTTGAGTTCCATACAATGGATGTCAATAGAGTCCAATGTTGTTTGGTTACCAACATTCTGCAAACACAAATCTTCTTTGTGTTCTTCAGAAGAAAGTCATACAGTATAGATTTGTAAGTACATGAAACAAAGTTTTTATAATGAGAATATAATGAATAATTTACAAATTCTCCAAGAAGTAGATTTAGACTTGTGTAAAATAATATTAGACGTATTTCTGTTTGTTAGGTGGCCATCTCTGGCCTCAGATCCTCTTGAGAAAGAAGGGCATTGTTTTCCTAAACAAGTGTGTCCCACAAGACTGCTGATGTTCAGCACAGGCGATTTTAAAACCGTGTCAGTTTATATTTTTATTTAGAACATCGTATGGAGAAATTCACTGCAACATGACAGAAAGAGAAATATTGTTTTGGCCTAGATATTGATGGTGATATACTATACTATCCACTGATATGATGTGCGTGTGTGTGTGTGTGCGTGTGCGTGTGCGTGTGCGTGTGTGCGTGTGTTTGTATATAAATAACTTCTTGGGGAAATTCTCTGCTTCATTTTATTTCATTTATTTGAAGTAAGTAGCTCTCATATCATATTGGTACAGTTAAGATGTGAGGGCATTTAAAGCAAAAATAAGTTAATTGTTCTCAATGTTGCCTAAAATAAAAGAAGAGTTTATTTGCAAAAAAATTTTTTTTTAGTTATTATTACTTAATCAAAACAACCCAACTGCAGTCTGATTGATATTACATGGAATGCAAACATGATTTTTGAAAATGATCTGTTTTTGCAAATGAACAGTTCATAAAGGTGCCCTTCAAATAAAATGGCTTTAAGATGCAACACTAAATGAATGAGACTGTACGTCTGTGTCGTTTCTTAAACACTGCTTCATTACACGAGAAAAGAAAAACAGGCAGAGAGATAAAATTAGACGGACTGTCACATTGAAGTTGAACATGTCTCTGATGAGAGATGAGATGACCCGTCTTATCTACAAATCTGAAAAACAATAAGTGAACAAATAGATTTTCTATCTGTGTTTCCTCTTCATTTATTTAACGTTCTCTTATTCTCCGTCTGCAGGAGCGCACAGAGGTTTCCGCTCATCATTCATGCCTGTCCTCTGCACTACAATTAGTGACAGTGAAATTGCACAGTGCTTAATGGCGGCTTAATGAAGCTGCGTGACTTTTAGAGCTCAAACCGAGTAATCGGCCCTGCTACTCATCAGAGACGACTGGAGGTCCTGTCATCCCGACACCAATAAAAGGCACGTTGAGCTCAGCTGTTTATGTTGTGAAGAGCTAACGGCACAAGATCACAGGCCTTTTTCTGGAAGGGGAAATTGAGCGAATACATGAATAGTAATGAAAGAAAAGACGCTAGAATGGATTGGATCTCATTCTTGCTCTCTCAAGAGCCTGTCGCTGTATCTTAAGATGTCACATCTCAGCTCAGAGTACAAATAACTCATTTCCATAGTTACCACGGTCCAGAATTTATATTTTATTTGAAATAAATGACGTAAGTTGTTTGTCTATATACAATGTTTATCAGCATATGAACAGATTTAGATTAACATGCTTGTTAGGATAAAGTCTATTTTGCATGAAGATGTAGGCCTACACAAAATACTGTGGTTTATCGATATCATCTCAGTCTTGTAGAGTTGGGAGGGTGCAAGACCCAATTAGCAATGCTGTCATTTGTATTATAAGACCATTTCCTCCGGGAAAACCAGAGCCATTATCGCCGTATAATTGTCTTTTATTTTTAGTGAGGAAGAACTTTTGTGTCCTATAGAACAGCAAAAGCTGTTGTACACTTATTGCAAGGCACAGCTCTGATTCTTGTATATCTATCTGAACGTGCCCATGACACATCATTTCATGCCTCATGTGCTCCAGACAAGTTCCAGATGGTGCTGTGACGTTGCTGTGTTGTTTAGATGATCTTGTCACACTAGCTGAGTTCCAATAAATAAATAACTTTATTGGTTTCGGCTCAATGTTGAGTTGTGACTCGCTCGCTCTTTATCAAGAAAGTAACCACATCACAATAACTGTCTACTGTTTCACTTTTTTAAATTTGCCGTCCAGAAATTCTGAGACCCAAGACTAGACCCAATGAGCTCAGATTCAAAGCAACAAGAAGATCTGTCCATCCAAGTATGAGTTTTCCATTGCAATGAACTGACATAAAAAATATTTAGCCACTTTTATATACACCGAGATACAGTCGTTATAGTTGGTAAAGTTGTTTTTCTTTCTTTCTTTCTTTCTTTCTTTCTTTCTTTCTTTCTTTCTTTCTTTCTTTCTTTCTTTCTTTCTTTCTTTCTTTCTTTCTTTCTTTCTTTCTTTCTTTCTTTCTTTCTTTCTTTACTTTATGTTCCTGTAATGTCTGTGATTCACTGGTAAATTGCCTTCCTTTTCTTTTACGCAGTTCTGGTCTTGTTGTAAACAATTCACATGTATACATTATTCCAAGGAAACAAAATGTGTGTTCTCCAAAGCATCTTCTGATTCATAAATGACATCATCAATGGGGTCAGGTTCATATGCAGACTTTTGGATTAAGATTTTTTTTATTGGGCTAATCCTTATAAGCTATAAACAATTCAGTTTGGGGCTGGGTATTTCTGTTTTTGTCTTGCTGCCAGGATTTATTTATAAATTTAAACTAGAAGTGCTTGTTTAGAAATCTAACCAAGCTTTTCCTGTTTTGTTAGTTCTTGAGAATGCATTGAAAGCCAACAATTGACCACCAACCAAAGCATTCTCTTAGTGTTATTAATTTTTAACAACAACATCTCCAATATCATTTGAGCTTACAAATCATAACACGTGTTTTAGAAAGACGTCTGTCACATTTTATTGTTGTTTACAATGTTTCTACCCAAATCATTCTTGTTTAACTGTTGCATTCATCAACACATGAAAAGGGACGAGCCGTATGGCTCTTTCCATTTCAAGCAGCTGTCGCTGCAGATATTTACATGTCAAAGGCTCAGCCGATGGTCTCATCCACTCCACACAAACACATGCAGGTCGAAAATAAGGTGAGAGCTGAACGCAAGACACGCGATGGCAGTGATGGCAGCTCACTCACGCTCACGGCCCATCTCTCTTACTCATTCTCAATACAGCACATGACTGACAAGCACAAAGAGCATCTATTGTGTGTGTTGTGTCTGCATGCATTGATCAAGTTGTGTATCTCTGAGCATAAACATAAATCTAGGGTGTGAGTGTACACTAGTTGCTAGGCGACATGGTGAGCCATTGGTAATGCAACTGTGCATTTTTGGGGTGATGTCCTGGCAAAATGAAACCTTTATTTTACTATGACAGCACACGCTGGAAAGAATTGTTGCACCCCTTGTTGCTCAGTCAATTATCAGATAAGTGGAAAGGTCCTCTTGTAAATGCATAAATGTAAAAAACAAAAATATTATTCTTCATTGTTCACAGTATTTAGCAAACTTTGGTGTATTTAAGCTGAAAGTAAAATGTTGTTTTACACTTTTTTACTTCTGACATATTTCTGAGTGAAACCAGAGAAGATTAGGGACAGTTTATGTGTCAATAATTGACAGGATCATTACAATCCAGGCATTGCAAAACAGAATGGAGTGAGGTGAGGTGTTGAAAAGTAAAAAGATTTGACTTTGGCGAGTTTGGCACATTTATAAGCAACCCACTGCATATTTCAAATAGAGCCATCTACTGAGGGACACTGTTTAAAGCCAGAGCCAAATCACATCAAAAATGTGTTCCAGTTCTGACGACTGAAGAACACGAGGAATGTTTTAGTAGGCCAAATGCAAAAAAGGAAAAAAGTAGATCACCAACTTGATTTATGGGTCAGACTTAGAAAAATAGTGTATAAGAACACCAGAAATAAAGAACAAAAGTAGAATTAGTATGAATGCCTCTGTCTAGCACGGCACATGTTTTTTTGATGTGTTTAGAACATGCAAACCCGTTTAACTGGATTTTAATGGGTAAGTTTGCATCTAATGGCATTTGAAGTGCCTCAACCAAGTTAAATAATGTTGTGCTTATCAAACAATGCCAACCAAACCATTTAGTGCCTATACAGGCTAAACTCTATCTGTCTGTCTGTCTAGCATCTATCTATCTATCTATCTATCTATCTATCTATCTATCTATCTATCTATCTATCTATCTATCTATCTATCTATCTATCTATCTATCTATCTATCTATCTATCTATCTATCTATCTATCTATCTATCTATCTATCTATCTATCTATCTATCTATCTATCCAACATCATCTAGCAAGTAACTTCAGAACTCCATTACCCATCTGCCACCTCATACATGCGCGTCCAAGGGGGAGGAGCTTCAGAGCTCATGTGGAGGTGGTAAGAAAGCGGACGGACAAGTGCGGACAAAATCCAACTGGCAACTAGACGCCGCGATTTTCAATTGGGGGACTGTCGCGTATCATGGAATTATACGAGGAAACCCGGCCGGACGCTTTTATCCGCTGACCGCAGCGCCACCGTTGCATTTCCGACACGGTCCTTCTGAAGAAGGTAAAGTTCAGGTGAACTCTTGCCGTTACAGTGCTGTGAAGAGGGATGTGTGACTGATGCATCCATCAGTGTGATGTGATTAGAACGGAAGTTTGTGACAGTGTATCATTGTGCCTGTTCGATCCGCGGCAACTGTAACAATGTCACAACGTTAGAATGTAACGCTGGCGGGAAATGTTGCAGGAGGCAGGTGGGACCGCAGATAAGAGATTTACCGATTAATGTCATTTATAATACATATTTTGTTATCGGTCGAAAGATTGTTGGGATGAATAGTCTTATTTGGGTGATATATTATGCAGTTTCATAATTGTTTTGTGAAAACTAGCCTCGACGGATGGTGCGTCTTAACTGAAATGTCATTTGTTGTGTTAACGGTCACATGTCGAATTAAGCGATTGGTTTTACCTCACTGTACCTATTAAGGTAAAGGTGAATGTTTACTTCTGTAAATGTGTCTGTAATTTTTTTCCCATAGAAAAGCTGAAGCTTTATACATGGAAGAATAAGATAAGTCTGGCCTCCATATTTAGTTCCCACACAGTAAAAATAACGAATCCAAATGTGAGGGTTTGAGAAACAGCCCACATACAGCTGTCATTGCACATGCATTTACCTATTTACTTTATTATTTAACAGCCAGCATGACAGTAACGTGTTTAACTTGGCTACAGATTTTGAGCTTGCTAAAGTTTCAAGGCTCCCAAACACTCCAACTTGACAAAATATACACCTTCTTAAGAACCATGTGTTCCTGGCCAGTGCACAGAAGACAACACTTTGTCTTGTATTTTAAACAAAGTTTTCATTAGCTGCCACACAAACAAACCATTCTGCTGCTCTTCAGTGTTTACTGGAAGTATGGAAGTATGATGTAAAAATGAACGTCTTTTTATTAATGTGGGGAAAAACAAACAGCACAATTTCTAAATTGTGTGTAAACTCAGTTATCACAACACTGTCAATACTATTTGGTTGTAACTTGTATCCCTCTGATGTATGTGGTATTATTGAGCCAAGCGTCTGTGAAATGTTTCTTATTGATGTTGTCTGGTCTCATCTGTCATTGACTTAGCTGTAGACTTCATCTCAAGTTGATTCGAGCATCTGCTCAATGTTCCAGAGGAAAGTGTTCAGTGGTCTTGCCACATCTGATACATATGAGAGTTTCTGAGTGCACTTTGTTCATTATCTAGCCATAGCCATTAGTGGTCATTGGATTGTCCTAAATAATCTACATAAAGTGATGTATACTGCTGTCACTCACTTTAAGCTTCACCTTGCTACAACAGGCAAAACTGTGCGTCCAGTAATCCCTGAATGACAATGTGTTGTGCATTATCATGAACCTAAAAGAAACCGTTTCCCCAAAATGAAAATTTTATTTATTTATTCAACCTCATGTCATTGAAAATTTTATTTATTTATTCAACCTCATGTCATTGCAAACTTACGTAAAATGTTGAAGGATGTGCTGGTTTCTCTTTTCTGATGCAATTGCAATGAATGAAGCATACGACTAATACAAATTGTTTTCTGAAAGTTTTGTGTGAGAAGCACAACCAGCATCATTTGAAAATGGCTGAAGATCCTCACGTTCATTTTAGCTCTTTTTGGCAGATTATTATTTTATATTTATGTTTTTATTGCAAAGGGATACAGTAAGCAACGTCTGTTTATGACAGCATCACTTTTACAGTTAAAGTAAGCTTTACACAATTTAACGACAGAATAATTTGCCAATAACACAGTCAAAGTTATAAGGACCCCTTTGAGTTCTTTACGATTCAACATTGAAACTATAAATGAAAATAAAAATGATTCTAAAACAAAAATATTAGGTTCGATAGGCGTTATGTACTCAATCCATTTAGTCCAAAAATCAACAAAAAAGTCCTTTTCGAGATTGACACAATGTAATTTTTTCCATTATAAATGTACTCTTCAAAAAACATCAATCCAGTCCTGCCTTTGTGGAGGGATAGGTTTATACCAACATCGAGTTATTGCTTTTTTGGCTGATGCAAGAATTATTTTAAACATATATTTCTTACTCTTTATCCAAGACATCACATTACCCAAATAAAGTACCTCAAAACTAAAATCAATTGGCATATCTAGAGTTTCTTCTAGGACATTGTGTATCTCTATCCAAGAACGTATAATATTAGGGCAATCCCAGAAGATGTGAAAGTGATTGGCTTTTTGAATGCCGCAATTGCCTCCAGCAATTTGAGTTACACAAATAATTTTTTTCTGATTTGGGGGAGGGAAAAACCGATAATATTCTTCAATAACAAAATATTCTTCTTTTTGGCAGATTAATTAAGGTTAAGTTTATGAATGAGCTGTTCTTCTAGTGAACCTGTTTTTTGGCTCAAAGTGGGCTGAAGTATTTGACCATGAATCAAACTGTTCTGGTTCTCGTGATAAATCCAAAGAAATATGCTACCAGTAGATTTTTAAAGGAAGAAAATCATATGTATTTGGAACTTATGGGTTCATTTTTTAGAAAACCGTTAGTTGTCTAATCGTTGTAGAAAGACGTTGTAGAATCCAAAAACTAGACATAATTTAGAAATTTTCTTTTCAGATCATAGTACGGCTTCATGTTCCAGAACGTTCCCCATCATCCACCCATAGAGCGAAAGGACCTTGAATTTCACGTCTATGCTTAAAACTAGGGCTGTGCAATTAATCGAAAATTAATCGTAATCGCCAATTTTGGCCTTCAAGATTACAAAAACAAAATAATCGAGGCAAAACGATTATTGTGCTGCATTCCATTTTGCAAGGATCCTCTCTTTTCTTGTGGTATAAATCCACAGTGCACCCTTTTCCTTTACAGTGTTTCAGCTGTGCTATTTCTTTACATTTATTTTGCAGTTGAATTCACAGTTTAAAAGCCAAGTTTTCATTTTTCTATGTTGTTTTAAAAGTTAATGAGTAATCGTGTTAAATAATCGGGATCTCAATATTGGCCAACATAATCGTGATCATGATTTTTGTCATAATCGAGCAGCCCTACTTAAAACTAGGGCATCTCAAAATGGCAATTTCTCATTTTCTTGAGTCCATCCCTATGGCCCTCATGGTCACGCTATTATAGTTCCACTAGCTGTTCCATTGATGATAACCTACATTCTGAACTGTATAAATAAAACAGATGTGTTTCATTCTGTTTTTTATTTCACCCTAATATATTTCATATCTCTTCCGCAGGCACGGAGTAAAGTGGAGCAAGATGTCGGACAAAATGTCCAGCTTTCTCCACATTGGGGACATCTGCTCCCTGTATGCAGAAGGGTCCACTAATGGATTTATCAGCACTTTGGGGTAAGATGACCTGTCCTTAGCTACGTTTTATTTAGAAGAACATGATCAAAATACAACAGGAAGAAGAAAGTGAGGAAGTGTGAAATAAGGAGAAGTGGAAACAGTTGTTTAGTTATGCTGTAGTATTTCAGGTTGAATGGGGATGCAAGATCCGTGATGAGACCCGTTGAATGGGGATGCACAGATGCATCGCAGCATGTAGAATATACGTTACACTGTAAAACAATCTAAAGATCTCTCTGCAAAAGTAGAAAGGGCCGAATTGGTAATAAATCACTCACAGTGTCTCAGTATAAATGGTCGCAAAAGTGCTTGTAGAGCGATTCATCTTGTTCTTCTATGTTGCCGGTTCTGCGTCAGTTTTGTGGCATACTGCCGCATGGCGGTGAAGTTTGGAACAGCAGCGTTTCAAGTACCGAAACAAGCTAAATTCTGGTATTGAACTGTTTGAAATCTAACATGTACCGGTACATTTCCAGAACCGGTTTACCACGCAACCCTATCCCACTGTGACTGAAAAACACATGAATCAGTACATATCCAGACCGTTGCCATGGTCTTTTGCTTTTCTGTATATTTCTAAAAGTGTTCATGTTCCTTGCTGGAGCCAAGTCTGATCCGTGCCCTCATGTCCTTCCTCTTGAAATGAGATTGTGGTGTGTCCGTTTCATCACACTCTGCCACCTCCTGGAAATCGTTCCCCTTTGGCACCCTGTGCAATTTTTCAATGTCTACATGTACATCACTGCTCCACGTCACCCGTCCATGGCAACAAAAGCATGAATGCATCTTTAAATGCATCTTTAAAGAACAGAACGTTAATATATCTCATTTTGCCCTGTCATCATTTTCTCTACTATTCTCCCCCGTGCGCACATCCTCAGAGCCACGGCTATATTTAGCCATTCTGGCACAGTGTAGTGTTTTTGTGTGCCACACAACGACCTCAGCATGGATAAGATAATGAGCCACCTGTTCTGCAGCTGGGCACAGACAACCAGACAGGACACAACCAGCCTGATGGCTACTGGCAGGCCGGGGGTTTGTTTGGCTGTGACAGTCAAGTACAAACAAACGAGACCAAAGTTACGAGTCCCTGGAGAATGTGAAATAATCTTGTCGTTTAGCATTATTGAGAATGCATCTATGCTAATTCCATATCAATTACCGCTTCTGTTGTTTTAAGGCCTTACTGACTTTGATTATAACATTGCTTGATGTTACTTCAGATGCAACTGCTCGGTGTGGTCTTTGTTGAATTCTACGGATAAACTTTACCGGCTCTTCTGTGCTTTTGTTTTGTTATAATTTGTTACTTATTGCCTGTTTATTTTATGCTTTAGATTTATATTATTTTAGTTGTTCTCCGTCCAAAACGCTGCATGTTCGTGAAAATGTGATCATATGTGAATGCAGGTGCTGTTGTTGATCTATTCGTTAAGCTGCTGTTTGCATGTTAAAATAAAATGTTTGTAATTTTAATGTCACAGCATACGCAGCCTTTGAAATGAGACGCAGCATGTATTTTTATTTAATTCCAATTTAATATTAAACTCTTATCACTTAAAGGGGCCATATGACACGGCTAAAACAAATATTATCGTTTGTTTTAGATGTAATGCGATGTGTATACACGATTTAAGGTTAACAAACGCTGTATTTTCCACATACCGTGCATGTTTGTATCTCCTCTTTGCCCCGCCTCTCTGAAACGCACAGGTTTTTTACAAAGCTCATCGCTCTGAAAAGCAAGGTGTCCTATGATAGGCCAGTTAACCAGTGTGTAGTGATTGGTCGAATACTGCAAGCGTGTGACGGAAATGTAACGCCTCTTACCATATTTGGAACATCAGGTTCCAGAGCAATTGTACTGACAGGTACGCCCACCGTACTTGCGTATACATTTGGGCGGTCTTAGTCAAATCATACCACGAACTGATGTAGATTTGTGGGGGTGTGGTTACACGAGGCGTTTCAGGAAGGTCTGGGTGAGCATTCGCTTTTAGATAGAATGCGTCTTTTGTTCTGACACTTTAATTTTAGCAATTTTACGTGTCTAATACATGCATGGGCAACTTATAACACACCAAAGACACAGAAAAAAAAAACATATTTGCAATATATGACCCCTTTAACATTTAATGTTCGGATAACAAGCGTCGGTTCTCGGTAGGGGGAAATGAACCGAAATGAGCATCCCTAGTGACTACATATTAGTTCTCTGTCAGCCACCGTAGTGCTTCGAAAGGGAGGGGTGGAGTTAGCCGTTGGTTGCAATTCGCAGCCTCACCGCTAGATGCCGCTAAATTTCATACTCTGGACCTTTAAGCTTAAACAATGTGCATTGTAAAACATGCTATATTAATAAACTGACTGAGTTATAGGTGTGTCTAAACATTTTACTAATAAGCAAAAATGCTGTGTGACATCAAAGCAAAAATTTAAAAATGCACTATTGCCCAGAAATGCTGTCTCGATTAAATTTGGAAGTGTAAATAAGCCTGTGATGCTCAAAAATGCGTTCTAGATTGGTTGGTCACTTGGTTTTGAAACAGCCAACAATATGTAATGGAAAGACCAGAGTCTCACTTGAGTGTCTGTTTTAATGACAATTAGAGTTTATTAGATATTTCCTTTCCGAATGCAAATGTCGAGAATCATCATTTGCTGCTAATGATGATTTAATGGATTTTAACCCCACTACAGTAGTTGTGTGGTTTAAAGCCTTAGTGAGGTCTCAGTGGGTGGCTAATGCATGTGCTCTTATGAGCTTTATTGAAAGCGATATCCCGAAGGCTTCAATAAAAGAAAAGCATATGGCAATTAATTATAGTTATAGGTTCCCTCGACCGTGTTGTGTTATACCACATGCGTGTTCTGACTCGAGATATAAAGGAATCATGATAGAAGGCAAATATTGGCATCATTACATTTTCATTGAACGTGATCATTATAATTTGACATTTGCTGTGTCAACACTGTGGCCACAAGCAGATAAGCTTGTGAGAACACAGAGAGGTCAGTTGATGTGTTAACAGTCCTAGTTTCGTGGTTTTAAGTTCTTGTTTCGCCTCTGTTAACAGTTGGGAAAGAAACTGTTTCATGCTTGCATACAGAATATTCTTGAGTCTCTATTTCGTGTGACCATATGCTGAACAGAAAGGCAGGTTAGTCAGGTTATTGAAAGTAAATGTTTTGTCACATTAAAGGCAAACTTCACCCAAAAATGAAAATTCTGTCATCATTTACTCACCTTCGAGTTGTTCCAAATCTGTATAAATTTATCGAAAGATATTTGGAAGAATGCTTGTAACCAGACAGATTTTGCCCCCCATTGACTACCATAGTAGGAAAAATACGTTATCATTTTTTATCAATTTATTAATTTATTGGTAAGCATATAGCCTATTATGCATTTATGCAAAACTGTTGCCAAACCAGAGAATGAAGTCCAGAGGATTCCAGCGTTCCTAGATACGTAATTTGCGTAGCGGAGATTGTGCTAATTATGAATGAGCGTGCATGCGCGCCCTGTTTACGAGTGATTGGAATTCATTAACATACACACATTTCACTATCAAATCTGAGGTTTACAAAGTATTTGTGAATCCGGGGGAAAGTTTTTGGGAAGGCCCGTTTTACATGCAAAATTTAGACGTATATTACGAATGTTTCATGAATGAGGCCCAATGTTTAGATTGTGTTTAGGGTCTATATAGAGAAAACCTTACTCTGACTTTTGTTTCTCACCTCTACAGTCTGGTGGATGACCGGTGTGTGGTGCAGCCAGAATCTGGAGATCTCAACAACCCTCCCAAGAAGTTTCGAGGTAAACCTACATTAATATCTGTCACTGTACTGATTAGAAAAAGACATTTTTTTTGCAAACCTTTTTTAGGATGCTTTTGATCTGTTTCATTAGAAAGAACATTTCATCTTTTAAAGGATATGATCCTTATCCATGTACGCATGGACTGTTTTTATGGTCTTATTGTGACTAGTAATATTATTAGTCAGTATGTGTGTCCTGGCCAAAAAACTGTCTACATAACATTTTGAAATAAAAGGTGTGCACCTTGAATACACCAATTGAATGCATTTAAAGCTGTTTGCATGCATTATTGTCAAAATTGTTTTGTTAAGAGTGATGCAAAAATTGCCTGTTGAATTGTTTGTACTTGTAGGGTATAATTGAGCTCTCCTTAGCAAATGTAACTCTTGTGATGTAACATACAAAGATGACTTTCTCAATATTAAACACTGTCTTAAATAACCTTGTGCTCCCTTGACCCTCTACAGTGCACTGTGTGAGGCATGCTGGGAAAGACCTTTCTAAAGCTCAGGGACCGCTCATAAACAGCCTTTCAAATGAAGACCTTGTGTATTCTCTGGCTCTTTTGTCAGCTGATGCATTGTTTGCATTATCTGCCCGAATGTGTCCAAGGTCTCAGTTTTCTGTAGTATACTATTGAACAGGACTGGAAAACTAGATCATTCCATTATAGCTAGTGAAGGTTGTAAGTTCAAAGTAGGGCTGGGCGGTATGACGGAATATTCTGTTACCGCGGAATGAAATGTCAACCGTAAGAGATATTTCTATTCCGTGTATTCCGCAGAATGTAAATAAGTAGGATTGGTTAACTCGGCGCTCTGCAAGTTATTCTGAAAAAACATGTGAATTAATCCACCCGTAACAAATGAACGTATCAAATATTCTTGTGACCTTCTTTCAGTCTATAATTTTGTGATCCGCTCCAGTCCGACGCTTTCTCGCTGACCCGCAGTGCTCGTGCAGGGATCTGCATGTGTCACTACGTATTTCAGAAGTCAGGTCGCTTTGTAAAACTGTTAATAGTTTTAATAAAGTTTAACTTTAGGCGTGCCAAGGTGAAACGCGCGATGATGCTCGCCGCGTGAGCGCTTTGACGTGACACGCCGCTTACCCCCGTTTTGGGAGACGTGTGTGGAGTCACCAGAGACTCGCAGTGCAAAGACAAGCGCCAGAATAAACGAACCTAAAGACAAAGAGTCGCAAGTAAAAATGCTCGTCTAATAGAGAATGAAGAGCGATGAGCGAAGAAGAACACCAGTTTATAACACCAGTCATGTACTCTCATTGTTTGTGCATATATTCATACTTCATTTTTATACATGTTGTCTATCTTCCTACTGTATACATATGATATAGCCAGAAGATAAATATAAATAAATAATAAATCTGATCATCAGAACTTAATCTGATATCGTTAGTACATTTTCATAACTTGCCTACATTTTAACTATGGTGAGCATTTAAATGAACTGTAGTAAATAAATAAAGTAAATCAATCAAAAAATTAGGTATAAGATATAGAATTATAACGGGAGATTGTTATCGCAAAATATATCGTCACCCTTAAATAAAATGACTCATTCCGTGAATTTTTTTGGCCCTTCCGCCCACCCCTAGTTCAAAGCACACAATGGTTGATCTCAAACAGTTGCATTCATTATTGAGAAAGAAACTCAACCCCAGCATACTTCAGGTGGGCTGTCCTTATAAGGTCTGTAAATCTGTTTCCATCAGGGGTTATAGTGGCATTGAAAACATTTTCCAATTTTATAGGCACTTGAGAGCACTGGCATAGATTGTCACTATCATAGACAAATTTTTTCTCATTGTAAATGCTGTATTCACATAGTAAACAGGATTTCAGACGTGTCAAGCGAACTGTCATTTGCAGCTGTTTTTAAGGCATCGGCTTTGCAGGCAGGGGTTTTTGAATGTGCTTAAGGTTTCCCTCTCACACAGCCTGCAAATGTCTCTCAGTTAATCTCTGAGGATTTTCTGTTGGAAGAGCAGCTGCGCTGCTTTAGTGAACCCTCGATGTTTTAGAGTGTTTCTTTTTTTAGTGGAGTTAGATGTTACTTTTACATCCAGCTGAGATGCTTGTTTTAAGATCTCACTTTGTGAATGCACCTTTCTATCAGCTGTTCATATCCATAAAAATTGCATTAAAACTGGGTTTCCATTTACATCTGCCTAGTAGACGCTTTTATCCAAAATCACTTGAGGAGCACTGTGAGCAATTTGTCTTACGAGATGTACAATATCTGCTGTATCACACTGGCATGTTCCAGGCGTAATAACCTTGCAATACTTATTTGGCTTTCTCTCTGATCCTTAAAATGAAATCCCATTTCTACCAGTGAGGTTTCTGACCCTTCTACTAAAGTCATGGTATTTCTGGGGAATTTATCATTTAATTTGACTTGACATTATTTCATCCCATCTGGCATAGATTTATTTACCCAATTCAGGGTATTTCACTTATTACCCCCTGAGAATTGACAGCACATCTATGGTTGAGTTTTTGGTAGTCTGTTGTTGTTGGTTGTACTAGTAACTACAGGCCTTAAGAGATGTGTTTTTGTTCGCTGTCTTGATTATGTGCTTATTAAAGGTGCATTTTGTAACAATTTTGCAGTAAAATATCCCCAAACCACTTGGCTAGTGTTATACATTTTGTTCAGCTGAGTACTTACAATATCTCAAATGTTTCCAACTACTTGTAAATCGTGAGAAAATCACCATTCTAAACAGTGACACGGGGCTGTGCAGTCGCCGGTCAATGGCGTCATATCGGCGTTACCTTTTCTTACCGCCTTTCATGACATAGAAACCGCATGACAACAGTGTCGTGGACAAATGCGGAAGTAGTGTCTAGCGTCTAGCAAGCCACTAGCTTTTTTCGAGCAATCACTTATTTATGGACCACAATTATTCGCAACATTTATAAAACTTTACCTCATCCGCTAACATGATTTCTCGTTCCCGTCTGATTGATGGCCATCAGCGGTGGAGTTGAAGACAACAGATCCCATCATTCCACGCTCCTTCACAACGTCATCAAGCTACGGCATTGTTGTTGTTTTGATCGTTCCCCCTCTAGCGGCGGTTTTTACAAACTGAACCTTTAACTGAGCACATAATCAGATGTATCTTCCTTGTATTGAATGCTTGCTGAAGGCTTTAGTGTTATTGTGTTTTGCAGTCACTCAGGTGAAGGTCACTGCTGTGGAAGATGGACATGTTCTTTGTCCGTTTGTTGTTTGATGCATGTGTCTGTGGCGTTTATTTTGTGTTTCTTAGCATCTCTTCTGTGTGGCATGTTTGTGTATTTCTGTCTTTGTCTATTAGATTAAATCTAGATGCATGGCAGGCAGGATTATATATCATCTTGGCTTCGGCTTGACAGTTTTTGAAAGAAAGATGTTGGGTTTAATGTATGAAGATGAGAGGCAAGGACAGCTCAGAATGGGATCGATGGTTTATTCTACCCCTCTAGTACTATAATATATCCAAAAGACTTATAAAAAGGCCAGATTACTTGATTATAATATACTTGATAATCACACACACAGCCTACACAGGTGGGCTCAAGATCTACTCGTCTTTCCACATGAAATAACAACTGGAAGAAATTTCAAATTTGCAGGTCGTACATGCGCGAGTACTTGTAAAAATGCTCACGCTGTCTTGAAAATTGGCGCAAAATGCGATTTGGTTGCAGTCTGGAGCCCTGATATACAGTAATTGTTTTGGCAGATGGCCATCTAGCAAACTGATATAACCCCCGCCTCATCCCCCCCCCGATGTCATTGTCCATCGCGATGTTTCACTGCAAATTTGTTAGACATCGCCCAACCCTATCCACAGCTCACTCCAAGTGATGGTATTTTTTTGAACATAAGAACATTTTGCTTCAAAGACACAATATTAATCCTCTCTCATTTGTAAGTAACTTCAGATAAAAGTGTAATAAAAAGCATTTACAGCTTCAGAGATATCATTCTGCAGTGCACATATGAAAATGACACTTAATTGAACGTTTCTAACCAAACACAAAGCGCTTCTATAAACTTGTCATATCGCAGGGTCATGTTTGCTGTGGTCATAGTTTCTTTTTCTGAACTGTTTGGCATTGAACACAGCAGATGGCTGTCACATTATAACCGAAACCTTATGCAAATATTAGGGAAACAACCAGCTTCATTTCAGGCTTTGGAATAACATTAACTGCTCTCAGCATAGTTCACATCAGTTGTCACATTGAGTTGGTAAGCTGTAGACAGAAAAACTGGACAAAGCTGACTCAAATGATCTGTTTCTATTTACTCTTTACAGAGACCGTAACGATTCCGTCTCTTGGCACTTAAGTCATTATTGTTGCAACTAATGTAGATATGCCGGATATTGACTGCACTCTGAAGAAACTGATCTGATTTTATCTCCTGCAAATAGACAAAGAAGTCAGATTGAAAATCCAGTCCTAAAATAAGATTTGAAAAACGAATCAAATTTGTATGTAGATCCAAGCAGATGTGTTACTGTTTTAAGCGTCTATGTTTACAGGTTTATGTTTATGTCTAGTTTAATCTCATTTGAATAAAATAACTTTGGTAAAGTGAAAGTGTAAATGGTAGCTAAAAGGTTTCATTCTGCAGGGAAATGCTAGTGTCTTTTCATTTTAGCTATGGATGTATGGGCGATCTGTATAAAATTATTTAAAGGAGCATTGTGGAAATTTTAGCGGCATCTAGTGGTGAGGTTGTGAACCAACGGCTCACTCCACTCCTCCCTTTTGAAGCACTACCAGTAGCTACGGCAACTGGCACAGGACAACGATGTCATCACTAGGGCTGTCACGATTATTAAATAATCGTCTCATCGCGATTGTTTGACCTCATCGCGATGGTTTCAGATCATCGCAATGATTGCACATCTCTATAGAAGACACTAGGGGGAGCTGTAGTGCATCTGCATATTGCATATTTTAGGATGTCATCACATTTTCGCTTCTTTGCCGAAGGAGATAACGTATTTACGAAACGCGCTCTGTAGAGCAGTTTGTCTGTTTAGGGCTACTGTAGAAACAACATGAACTCTATGTAAGGGGACCCGTGGTGTATTTAGATAGAAATCGCTCATTCTAAGGTAATAAAAACATAACGCTTCATTATGTAGTATATTATATTGCATTTCTGTCAATAGATCCTCCAAAAAATGACACACTGGACCTTTAAAATGTTGACTGTTCTGATTAACTATAAATGCTTTTCTCTAAACCCTACAGCACTTTTTAAGCACTGCATAGTACCATGTTTTTAGAAAATACTTAGTCATTAAGATACTATGCCATTGGCTCTTTAAACAAGGTATTTTAAGACTGGTGTTGAAATGGATCCAGAAGCTGGGACAATGGATGCTTTGTGTTGTGATGACAGAGGTCTAGTAAGAGCCAATAAAAAGCACACCTGAGGTACACGTGCATCGTCCTCAGTAAAAGTCTACACTGAACGTTAATGTGCTGGTGTTGGAGCTGTACCATGACACCATTTTTACAATAATGCGGATGTTGAATAATTCGGCTTGTATCTGCACACACCACTGAACAAATATGTTTGTTCTCTTCCTGTTTGGTTGAGGCACAGCTGTGGAGGTGAACACATGCACCAGGGCCCGTATTCATGAGAAATCTTAGCGCAAAGAGTTGCTCCTAGTGACAAAATTCTAAGAAAATTCTCCTTAGTTTCTCCTTAGAATTACAGAAAAGATCCTAGTAAAGAAGGAAGTAATTCATAAAGTATCTTAACTCTTAAAAGAGCCCTTAAGGTCCAAAATTTTAGGAGTAGCGAGGAGGACTTTTAAGAGACTTCAGAGTTTCTTTAGCAGCAGAGAAAATGGACGAAACACGAAAAGTGAGAAGTGTGTTGCAATGCATGACAATATATATATAGTGCGGGTATGTGTGCGCGTGTGCGTGAGTACGGTAAAACAGGTGCAATTTCAAACTAATGACCCTATTAAAAGCGCTCTTTTTTTACCTTCTTGGTCAACCAACCAATCACAGTCTTAAAAAGACTGTGTCATACATAGCAACGGGGTCAGCCCCGCCTCCTCACTAAAATAAAAGTTTTTGTCTTTTCCTTGCTCAGAGTTTCTCTCAGATTGGTCCTGAATCGTTTTTAAGCTAAGACTCCGACGTAGAAGTTTTTAAGCTAAATTAAGAGCTTTCTTAGAGGATTCTTAGAAGCTTTAAGAATACGGGCCCAGGTTTGGAGTTTACCGCAGGTTTCTCGTCTCGGGTGTCCTACTGTAACCTGTTAGAACCAATTTATTCCAAAAGTGCAACTGTCCTTTAAACTGATACTACAGATAATGACCTCAGGTACATGCCAAACACAGTTTCAGACCAGCACTTTATTCCTGCACAGTCAGAACGTGTTTCATAGAGCGTAACTCCTTTGTATGAACACTCAGATACCTGGTGTCTTGAGGGATGTTTGATACTAACTTTTTACTATTTATTGCTAAATACCTCTTATTTTGGTAGAGTATTGAGAAATGTTGCAGTGAACTGTATGCATATGGATGAAGCATCGGGATTTTCATTAAGTGATTCTGTTTTCATGTAAGCACCTACATGCCAACCTTAATATTGACAACAGTATGTGTAAATTGATTTCTCTACTCTGAAATACCCCACGCAAAGTCTATTTTAATACCAGTGGGTTTCTGTTTAAAATAATAAAAGCTGATTGGTCGACATGAGATGACGTGCAGCTTTGCTTTCAAGATGGCAACAATTTGTGGACACAGTTTGTGGGTCTGTGTAGCCATAAGCATGTAATTTTGTTGGAGTAATGATAAATGTTACAGTGAATGATGTGTCAGGCTTTTTATTCAATGACAACAGACATCATTCAAATATGAATCTGCATATGACGCACAAGGTCCATGTAGAACGCATAAGAAACAAATCAGGCTACTTCTGCTTTCTTGTGTTCGACTTGCTTTTGCAAAGGTGTTGTGGCAGTGAAAGTGGATAATGAGCACTTGCAAAATTGTAAGTTTGAGAATGAGATGCTGATATGCAGGAAAGATCTGCTCTTTTGCTCTGGTATCTCAGTGGCTGTTTCAGAGACCGGTGCTAGCGCTAAATCTTCAGATCCCTGATGGTATTAATAGCCCACTTAAGCTGGTTTAAAGACCTGCTTTCCAGAGAGCTTTTCAAGCGTTTACCCTTCCGTTCTGATCCTGGTACAGGTTCACTAGGTTTCTCTTTGGTATCGCTGGGATTCTTCAGTAGACCTTCTGCTTGTTGATGTGTAAACAAAATTATAAAAAAGTGCTGTTTTTCAGTTGATGCACAGCAAACCAAATGTATGAAAATGTATCACAGATTTTTCTCATGAGGTGTTTTTCGTACAGTATTCTGGGCGTTGCTTCTTTTATACCAGTTTTGCTCAGTATAGGGAAAACTAAGTGAGCAAAAAATGAACAGGTGGTTTTGTTGGCACCGGAACAGAAATAATAAACGTACTGTTTAGTGGAAGTGGTTTCTTTGACACCTTATGACACAACTGAATGATATTTCTGCAGATGTTTTCGTATGACATGTTGTCAGAGATTTGTGTATTTCTTTAGCATTTGGTAGAGAATTATGTTAGCAGTGCGAACTTCATAGGTCCCGTTTCAAGTTTAAAATAGCTTGAATGCACTGTCAGTCACTTTGGATTTCAGCTTTTGTCGAATACTTAAATATAAATGTATGCATTAGGGATGCCATGAGCTGATCGCAAAGGTCGATATCTGGGCTAAGGGATTTTTAAACTTATCGCAGTCAGTTTTATCAGAACCAGCTGTCTGCTAATATGGCAGAGATGCTGTTCTTCCAAAAAAAACACACACAAAAAACTGGACTTTATTTTAAAGTGAGAGTTAAATGATGGATAACAAGCTTTAAGTTGTATCAAGATTGTTGTGTTGTGATCACCTGTCTGTGGTTTAGCTCAGGCTGACTGCCTCTCTCTCTGAATTTGACCTATCATTGCCCCTCAGCCTTATCAACCTACATAGCTCTTCCTCATTCTCTCCGTTCTTCTCACTGTCCCACTTTCTCCCCGCATCCTTCTCTCCTAACTTTCCTCCTCCCCTCCTACAGTTTGCCTCCACCTCTCTAATCCCAGAGCGCTAGCGCTACGTTGGCCACGTTTCTCAGTGTGCTCTGCGGTTGAAGAGCTATTTTTACTCGTCACACTTAATCACGTCCCCTTGTGTAGTTCCCCTCCCCTCACTGGTACTCTTAACTTCCTTTTACCGGCCCTCAGGTAGCCCAACACTCTATCTTCATGAGTGTAACTGCCTTTTAAAGAAACAGTTCATGCAAAAAATACAATTTTGTCATTATTTACCCATTTGTCATTTTAAACTGAAAACCTGTATCCCTTTAATTTAAATATAGGCTCTCATTCTAACAGTATGTAAAGATTAGAATTGTTCCTAAATTTTGTTGATTTTTTATTGTTTTATTGGTTAATGGTGTTGTTTCATCAGACACTATGTGATAACTCTGTTTGATTCACAACACTATCCTTTTCAGGCCAAACAAGCCATTTAGTAAGCCATAGTCAATGTAAAAGTGAATTGTCTGTTCGTCTCTTATGGAAACAAAATGAATTGTCAGTTGTGTCTGCAGTTATTTGTGTGTTTTATCCCCATTTGTTTCTGTAATGAGTTCAGTTAAATGGGTCACAGTCTCTGGGAATTACCTGCTTTTATCTGTTCCGAAAATGTTTAAATACACTTTTGCTAAACGGTACTAATGGACTTATTCCGGTTTTTGAAATGTTCTATTTGAAAGGTCATTTATGCTTTGTGTGGAATGAAGGGTCACACTCAAAGGTTAAAGGAACACTCCACTTTTTTTGGAAATAGGCTCATTCTCCAACTCCCCCAGAGTTAATAAGTTCAGTTTTACCGCTTTGGAATCTATTCAGCCGATCTCCGGGTCTGGCGATAGCACTTTTAGCATAGCTTAGCATTAGGGGTGTAACCATACTTCATATTACAATATTTCGCGATGCAAAAATGTTACGATGCGCATCGTAGAGAGATGGGGATATTTTACGATATGTTTAATTCTATTCGTTCAGCGGTCGAGACGCTACCTACTCTGCGCCAGCGCGTCACGTGTGCTTATCTCACATATGCGGTAGAGAGAGAAGCACAAGACACAATCTGTCTCTCCAAGTGGTTTACAAAGCGTCATATTTCCTTCACAATCGCCGTTAATACACAGCAAACTTGAAGCGTGACTGCAGGCGAGTCACCCCGAAACTCATTAGAAAGGCAGCACAAACTATTTTAATTGCCAGTGTTAGTTTATCCACTAACGTGAGCTGCTGCATAACGTGATCTGCAACATAAAGTAAGCCAAAAGAAACCAGCGCTGTTCCGATCAGAGAAGTGATGAAGTGAGTCGTACTGTACATTAAACGATCAAATGACATGCTAAAAAACAAGTATGTGAATTGCATGATTGAAGAAATATAATACAGTTTATGTAATATGTCTTTTTGAAAGATTTTTCTCATTCATTACTGCCACAAGCAAAGACAGCGCAGCTTCAAAGAGACACGAGCCAATAGCGCTTGAGCGTGAGCTCTGTCAGAGCGTGTCATTGGTTGAATGTACTGAATGAACACGCCCTTCACTGAACGAACGAGTCAATTGAGTCAAAATGAGACTGAATGAACTGCTACATGTCGTTCATGGTCTAATATTCTCTGTGTTACAACAATGCATATCCAGTAGTTACTCAACTTTTCTGAAAAATAAAGGTAATGACGTGGTTTCATTTAATTCCAAGGTAAAGTCAATTATGTCGAAACAGTTCAATCTTTGTATGGAACATTTAATTACACCAATTAAATGAGTTAATCCAAAAACTATGATAAATTGGGATGACTAAAACTAAATCAAAATTTGCTGTCAAAATTGACACTGATCTTAATTCTAATTTCAGTTAAGCCTTAAAATGTTAAAATTCTTTATTAAGTTGTATGTGCAACAAAATAAGTTACTGAAATTGTTACTATTTTGAAAATAAATGTTATTTGAATTTCAGTTTCATTTTTGAATTTTGTTCAAAATATTGAGATGTGTAAGTTAACCTATTTACACATGCGCTGCGTGATATCACTGCGCCTGCTTTGACCATGTTACGGCAGCAAACTTCCTTTATTATTACGCTGGAATGGGAGTATAGCAGTGCTTCTCAAACTTTTTCGTTGTAAGGCCCTTTTTGTGTTAAGTGCATCGCTTTGCGGCCCCCCATATAAAGACGTATAATCTTAAACTTAGAATTTTAATTAAACCAAAAACATTCAGTTATACAATGCTGGAACCTCAATTCTTTTGGTTGGTGGTATCATTTTTCTGATGTTTGATTGCATAAAATCTATGATAAACTTCTATATTTCATAAAATGCCACAAAATCTGTGACCCCCCTGGATCCATCTTGGGGCCCCCCAGGGGGCCACGGCCCCCAGTTTGAGAACCACTGGAGTATAGTTCCTAATCATATCGGCCTAGAAAATCGCAACTTTTCATTTTCCGCCGGTCTTAGCACACGATATAAGTACAGAAGAGTCGAGTTTTAAATAGGAAAAATATCAAAACTCTTTGGTCACTTTTGAACGCGATGATACTGGTCTAATTGGATTCAATGATCTATGCTAAGCTATGCTAAAAGTGCTATCGTCAGACCCGGAAAATCGGCTGAATAGATTCCAAAACGGTAAAACTGAACTTATTAACTCTGGGGGAGTTGGAGAATGAGCCTATTTCCAAAAAAAGTGGAGTGTTCCTTTAACACAGGCATGTAAAAAAAATTCTGACGATTTCTGCATGTTTAAGGTATGTGCCATTTTGTCTTTCCTTTCAGACTGCCTGTTCAAGCTGTGTCCCATGAATAGATACTCGGCCCAAAAACAGTTCTGGAAAGCGGCGAAACCAGGAGGAAACAACACCACAGACACAGTGCTTCTTAACAAACTACACGTGAGACAGGCTCACACATTTATGTTTTCTGTTTCTGAGATGGAGGCCTAATGCAAGGCCCTCTGTCAACATTACATCTTTCTCACAAAAAGTTTTTTGATTGCACAAAGGTTTGCGCACCATCATTTGTTCGCGCTTTCATTTTATTTTAATGTAAGTTATTTGATATTGAAAAAAAAATCAATAGCAATTTTGTTACATCCGTCATACAAGTTAGTTGAGTTAATGTGTCTAAAGCTGTACATTTTTGTAAATCTGTATGCATGCATATTTTTATACTGGTTTGTTTTTCAGCACGCTGCTGATCTAGAGAAGAAACAGAACGAATCAGAAAACCGGAAGCTGTTAGGAACGGTGATTCAGTACGGAAATGTTATTCAGGTAGGGCAGCCAGCTGGCAGATGGAAAGCACAGGGATCTCACACTGTCCAGTTCACTTGGCAGAATAAAAAATGTATTGTTCAGTGTTATTTTAGTGCCAATGTCATTAGGCTCTGTTCATGATTGTCCTGCATAATTTATTTCACAGTATGTCATATGAACAGTGCTGCATGACAAACATGACCTGAGCTAAAATTTCTAAAGATGAATGAGGTTTTGCATAGATACACTGCACTACCAATCATAGAAGTTTGTTGGTTAATTTCACAGCTGTTGCATTTAAAAAGCAATAAGTACCTCACGGTGAATAAACGTCTGCCCGCTTTGCTGGAGAAGAACGCCATGCGTGTGACGCTGGACTCGGCTGGAAACGAAGGCTCGTGGTTCTACATACAGCCCTTTTATAAACTTCGCTCCTTAGGAGACAGTGTAAGTAAAAAGAGTCTAGATTTACATTTTGGATCACATTGTGTGGAAACTGTTTCCATAGATTTGTGTGGATTGTGTCAAAATTTTATGTTAGTTGTTTACATGGTTCAAATCAAATTTTTTCGTTGCATTTTTTGGTGTGGCTTATATTAACAACTAAAGAAAATGTGAAGTTTTTACTAGTGTTTTGTCCCTTTGGGTTTTACTATTAAAACATATCAGAAGATTTGTTCAGATTTCCTTGAGCCTTGAGTATATCAATTTTTTTAGCTTTGTTATTGCTACATTTCTTTATGTGGTTTTATTATCAGGCATTATTGCAGGCATCATGCTGTTATTATGGATACATTTAAACTTGAATCGTTGTAAAAATGCATTCTGGTTTTATCCGATTAACTTGGAAGTACAATGAATTTCAATATTTTTGGTTCACACTGAAAACGTCTCTGTCCATAGAAAGGCTACCTGAAGTCATGAGCTGAATTTATGTACCGGTCTTATATGGATTTGCCTTTTAACCCCTGGCAGATTTTTGAAACTCGCAAGCCCACGGCTCAGCTGTACAACTCGGCTGTACGTCACACATGGACAAATGCCAACCGCCATTGTTTTTTAAAGTGATTTAAACCACGTTTTATTTTGCGATAAAACTGTTTTTGGGCTACTGACAGTTTCTCAGTATCTTTTCATTTGTGGTGCTCTTCAAGGCAATCATCACTATTATTATTGCTCATATACTTCAATTTAGAGATTTGTTTAGAGCTTTACGTTTAACTTTTCTTAGCAGTTTCCTCTTAAAATTGTAATAAACCATGCCAAACAATACATTCTGGATAAAAAATGTACCATATTTTTACCATAGCAACCACAAATTCTCTATGGTCTCACCAAAGTTCCACAGTTAACCTGTGGTACTTGTAGCAAAATTACGGTAATACAAATTTTAGTCAAACAGCCAAATAACATGGTTTACTATAATAAACTGTATTATATTAAATGCTATATTTGCTATAATATTTTATAGTATTATATAAAAAAAAGATATTGGCCACTATTCCTGATAGCACACATACATCTGGAAGACATCTATTTGATATCTGTACATCTGCAAGACGTATTAAAAAAAAACATTTTTTATTGTTTGCAATGTGAAGCGTCATCTCGAAGATGTCTATAAGATGTTTATGATTTAGAATGTATGTAAAACTGCTCTTTCTAAGATGTTTATCAGATGTTTTTACACAGCAGATGTTTTCCAGATCTTTAGCAGACACGTGCTGGTGCTGTCTGGGATTACACTTTTACTACAACAAAGCAACCACCCTGAACACTCTAGAAATGATTTAGCAACCACTGACATCCTACAAACTATAGAAATGTATCAATGACCTGGCAACAGGTTTTGTACAAAATTTAGTTTTTGTTGCTTATTTTGTATTGTTTTTTTTTAGGTTGTGATTGGTGACAAAGTAGTTTTGAATCCCGTGAATGCCGGACAGCCTCTTCACGCCAGCAGCCATCAGCTGGTGGACAATCCCGGCTGCAATGAGGTTCATTTGCTTTTTATTTCAGCTGATCAGCATTTCTGTTTGTTTTGTTTTTGTGCAAGTGCGAATGAGACTATTAGCGCAGTTCTGCTCTTAATAGTTTTGTAAGTGCTGTAAACGGGAATATTTCCTGCCTAAATATAATCAGCTGCCTAAAGCTGAAATGACTTTAGATGCAGTTAGAGATTTTGAAATTTCATGCTGATGGTGAATTTTTTTGAGATGCTTTCTTTGCGAGACTATCACTGTGGGAAATAAGCGTTTTCATTAGGTGCTTAAGCCAAAAACCCTGCTGTTGACTTAACTTCTCTTTTACATAGACTCTCACTCTAATTCTCTTTGTCTCCTCAGGTGAACTCTGTGAACTGCAACACTAGTTGGAAGATTGTTTTATTTATGAAATGGAGGGACAACAAGGAAGACATTCTTAAAGGGGTAGATGCATCACAGATATGGGATATAAGCTGTGGTTTTTCCTCCTGTGACTGTCTCTGTCTTTCTGGTTTACAAGGGTGATGTCGTGCGACTTTTCCACGCTGAGCAGGAGAAGTTTCTCACTTGCGATGAACACAGGAAGAACCAGTACGTGTTCTTGCGCACCACCGGCCGCCAGTCCGCCACCTCTGCCACCAGCAGCAAAGCATTGTGGGAAGTAGAGGTACCAGCCCAATTAAAAAGTCTCTGGTATCAAAACTGTACTGTTTCTTTAAGTACCTTTTGACCCAAGTATACATTTGCCATCAATTTCTAAAGTCAGATTCAATCCCGTTTCAGGTGGTTCATCATGACCCGTGCCGTGGTGGCGCTGGCTATTGGAATAGTCTTTTCAAGTTTAAACATTTGGCCACAGGACACTACCTGGCAGCAGAGGTGAGTGAGGTGTGTTCTGCTATCTCTGGATCCTCCCCCAGCTGGTCCCAGATCAGCACTAACCACTCCCACTGGGTAGGGAACCTTACTAACTTCCTTTAGACTTTCTCAGCCCTGAAACTGCAGTCTGTAAGATTTTCGTCATCCCTCAACACCCAGGCCTCAATCCTCATCTGAGCTGAATGTAGCTCAGTCAAATGCCAGAATGGTTAAATCTTACATTGTGTAGCTTTAGTCAGACCCACGGCCTGTGTTTTTTTTGCACATGGCTTATTTGGTTAGTTTTAAGAACGTAAAGTTGGAACATCTACTGAAGACCTAAGAAGGTCATGTGTTGCTCGAATTCAACAAATTTGACTTTCATTTGACTTTTTTTTTCCGGAGGCACATAAAGTACCTTCATAATCTTTGACAAACTGATTTTTTTTGTATTAAGACTAGAACGTATATTGATAATAGCATTCCGAATTTTGTCCAGCTAACCAAGTAAGCCATGTTTGAAGAACGAGTGCCGAATTTCCTGTCTTTAAGTTAATTGCCAAAAGCGTTAAGCTGATTTATTTGCGCAAGGGGTTCATTTTGAGGATGTTTTTCTAAGTTTGTTTACACTCACCTGTTCACAGGTCAATCCTGATTATGAGCAGGAGTCGCGGGATTCTCGTTCATCCGTGAGTGATTTATCAGCTGTTTATCTCTATGTTGAATATTTGTTATTTCTGTGTTTGCGCTCATGCCGCGCACTGTAGCTAAACTGCTTGCTGAATTTTCTTCCTGCTGTAGGTGGCGGATTTTTCACCCTTTAACTTCCAGGTACTGTCAGTCATGCATTGGTTGTCGTGTAGAAATCACCTGTTCATACTTCGACCTTGAGCTCATAGACTGATTTCACGCCGCCGCCATGTTGAAATCGAAAGCGAGGCAGAGGTGGGAAGAAAACCGGAGAGACGGATAGACTGCAATGGTTTGGACAACCAACATGGAGTTATTAAAACGATTTATGATCTTAAATGTGACAATATAAGCATGCATGTCACACGAGCTGTTTTACTTGACCCTTAAGCCGTACCATCACATATTAGTGACTGTTTAAACTGCCATAAGCGGGTTTCATTCGCGCACACACAGCCAATCTAACGTTGTTTTTAAACGCATCATTTGTTTATTCATGTCACAGACACCCGATGGTAATCCAAACCATTGCAGTCTATCTGTCCTTGCGGTTTTCTTCCCACCTCTGCCTCGTTTTTCGATTTCAACATGGCAGCGGAGTGAAATCAGTGTATGCATTTCACTTTTATGCCGTAATGCTCTTCGCCTGATGCAACGTGTGTTAGTTCTGTGTGTATTCTGTGTATGCATGTGATGTATACACACAACACCAGTCAAAAGTTTGCCAACACACCTGTTCATGCTTTACAACTTGCCACAATCGTAAGAGCATCAATACCAGGAAACACAAATGCAAGAAAAGAAATCGTAGTATTATACTTTAAGCCTTCGAGGTCCTGTATTATACCTGTCGTCTAGATTAGACCTCTGCACAGTGAACTTACAAAAGACAGACAAAAAGAATTGAGTTTTCTAAAGAAATTAATATTTAGTCACAATATATTTGTCTGCAACACGTTTATAGTTTTTCGGACTTCGCTTGAAGCGAGTCAAGGGAAATGTTTACATTAATGTGCCCAGGCTTTTGTTTGTGTACGTGTTTTCTGCATATATGAGCTTATGTTTGTTAGATTGTTGTAATATGAAAATTTACCATGGTTTTGCTACAGTAACCAATATTTATAGTAAAAAATCCACCTTTGATGTTAATTTCTATAAATTGTTAAACTTTTTTTTATTTTTGGTAAAACAAAGAAAAACAGAGGTCACCAGGAAAACCATAGGAACCATAGGAATGATCTTCCTGTTAAAGGCTACTTTCTTAGTAGTCCCAAGAAGAAAGAGAAGCATAAGACATAATAATATGAAGCAGAAAGCAAAAAGAGCAACTATACCAAATGAGTGTTCAAATAGGAGTGCATAGACCATTTATTTGTCATATATCATTACACAAAAAAAAAACATTTGCATGGGTTGATTAAAAAACCTTTAAAAATAATGAAATGAAAAATACAAGCTCAACCAACTCATTACAAAATACATTATTTCTCTTTATGTAACATCATTAATTCTGTGTAATACCCATTTTGACCAATTCTCCTGAAATGTTTCAATACTTAGTATTCATGAATATGTCAGTTTCTCCAGTTAATTTCTAGAATTAATTCTTTAACCAACCACAAGGTGACATTATAGCTGCTGGTAACCAAGTATTAACATCATAACTCATTGCCTGTAGATGGCAGTATAACAACATGGCTTGATTATTGTTCTGTCTTGTTGCTAGTGTGGACATACTTGGCAGTCTTATAATGAATAACTTGGACTTTGTTTTCTTCAACTTTCACTCAAAAGAAAGCGAACAAGGAAGAACAGAGAAAGTGCAAAACTTGTTTTGCAGGAACCTGTACATGCAGAGTCTTGTGACTGATAAAAGATATGTATAATCTGCTGTCACACATCACGTTCCTGTACCTGAACGTGCAAATATTGACCGCTTTGCACATGACCACTTCGAAGAATTAAGAATTACACACAGAACAATAAACATGTTACACATCAGAGAATGTTTCATCAGTTAATGAATATTGGCCGTTTTTATCTCTGTCATGTCATCCACTAACCGACCGAGGTGACGTGCATCTGTCTCCATGGTTACGTGATCTCCTCTCTCTCCATTAGCTGGACTTGGAACATGAGGCTCTCCGAGCACGTCTGCGCACACCCAACGAGAAGGTCATGTACTCCCTCGCCTCTGTTCCTGATGGCAATGATATCTCCTCCATATTTGAGCTGGACCCGACCACCCTCAGAGGTGGAGACTCCCTCGTACCCAGGTACATAATGAAGCATATTTGCATCACCAATAAAAAAACTCAAGATATAAACATTTTTGAGAAATCCACATTTTATTGTTTGTTTTGCCATATTTATCAGGCAGAGATTTTGCTAGGAGAGCTGAATGTGTTTGTCCTGTCCATAGTCACACAGCTCCAATAAAATCCATAGATAATTGATGCATCAGCTGACAGTTTCAGTGTCACAAAAATGTTCGGTTGAGCATAACGGTCACATATCCAGGTCAGGAATAGAAATATTAGAAATAAATAATATTTTGAATAAAAAAATGATATTATTGACATATTTTTGGGTTATTAAGATTTTCCATTGCATTTTTGCATTTGTCTTGTGGAATTCTCCACACCCCCAATCTCATTACTATATTCTTATTTATTACTGTATTGCAAATAATATATATTTATTCTGGTAGTTTATTTCTCATTTTAATGTAAAAGATCAAACACTACTTTACTACTTTACTGCAATATTCCTAAAATAATGATAAATGTCCTGAAATTCTCAAGGCAAAATTAGGCAGCAAAATATGTTCTTTTTTCAAAATGTATATATTTGTATTTATACGTATTGTTACTGTCCTTTTGAAACCTCAGATGTCCAAATTCACTGTTTATCAGGAAACGTAAAATCACATTTTTTTAAATGATTAAATGCTGTGTTGTCAAAGTTGACAAGCACTTTTTAATACTTTTTATTGTTTAGATATTTACGAAACCCAGTAACAGACCTAAAGGGTGACTAATAATAATGATTTATAACAAAAATAAAAATCACAAAATATGAAGAGACAAGGTTTCAGAAAGACCTTTTAAAAGGTATTTTTTAAAACCTAGACTTTTTATACCATTAGGCAAGAAAGAGTTGGGATGAATCATGCTGGCTGATTTTGAGTTGAAGTGACAGGTCTGCTGGTCACATGCCTGTTCTGAGTAATATATGAGATTCCTCTTAATAATGTGTTTAGACTGTACACAGTACATTCATTTTATGACCCGCCATCATTCTGCTGGCGTTTAGCCTTTAAGTGTAGAGGTGAACTTAAACCGGAAGATACACAATGGTAATGTTGTGCTTTCAGGCCCGTAGGATGTTTTGATCATGTAGTAAACAACTCCAGTGAAAGCTACATATGTTTTATTCTTCTGATGTCTTGCCAAACATCTCCTGAGCTCTTTGGGCTCACGAGTTCTTCCCGTCTTAATGAATCATTTGTATCCGAAGCACAAATCTTGGAAAACTCGCACACCCTTCACGTTCTGCTCTCGTACAACTGCTAAACACATCCAGGGTGGAGTTTGCACGTGTCACGTTGTGTTTGCGCTTGCCTCATCCAAATACCTGCAATAACTGACTTTTATTTCTGAAAATAGCGAGGAAAGTCCCGACGGGGAGCAGAGACAGGAAACCAGAGCAACTGCGCGCCTGTGCCAGCGCCATATCTTTCCATGTTGTCGAAACATGCCACCATAAAACAAGCCAGATGTTGCATAACCATCCACCCCCGTATTCCCTTATTTATATAAGCAATCATTTGGAAAGTGTTTGTTTAATGAAGTAATCTTCCTCCCTCAGAAACAGGACACAGAGAGGGGATTTTAGCTTTGGTTGAAACAAGACGAGATCATTCGATGATACAGTATTGTTCAGCATTTGATTGTATGGCTGATGTTGTCATGCACTTACGAAAATTTACCATGGTTTTACTACAGTTAAAATTGAAAAACCATGGTTTTACTACAGTTAAAATTGAAAAACCATGGTTTTACTACAGTTAAAGCCAAAAAAAAAACATGGTTACTGTAGTAAAACAATGGTTATCACAAAATAACCATGGTTTTGAAAACCATGTTTTTTGTAAAAACCATAGTAAACGATGGTTACTGTAGTAAAATCATGGTTTTGCCCTAAGAAACCAATGCACCAAAAACATGGTTACTACACTTGTATCACAAAAAAAACCATGGTTAATTTTCGTAAGGGTGAAATCACGTTGGGGTCATTCAGCTCAAATTCCCCAAAATTTTAAAACTAATTTAGGAGCTTATTGTTATTGCAGTATTGTTACTTTCAGAACTGAAATGTCTCAATGGCAATATAAGTTCTTTATAAAAAATACATTTTAGTTTTTCATTTTGAATTTGTTTTGAAATTCATAATTCAGAATCATTCTCGAAAGCTTATATTCGATTCATCCGTCTGTTGTTCGTGTTTGAATGAAGTCTTACCGATTCATGTCAGCATGATCTGATGATGTCATGATGTGTGTGTGTGTGTGTGTGTGTGTGTGTGTGTGTGTGTGTGTGTGTGTGTGTGTGTGTGTGTGTGTGTGTGTGTGTGTGTGTGTTTGTGTGTCTTTGATCAATAGCTGCTTTTTGTATATTGAGCCTATGGGCTTTAATCCATCCATTGATTATACTCTCAATAACACGCTTTGAGTGGATTTCATGCCAAGCCGTTCTCAGGATGTCACGTGTTTAAAGCTGAATCGTAGTATTATCATCGATCGTGTGTTTGTGTGGTCGTCTTAAAGTTAGATCCCAGTAAGAGAGGATTTCCAGGGTCATGACTTCAAGTTGTGACCTAACATAACCCATTTTCCCAACTGTGAACTTTGATGCACGCAACAAAAACATCTGTCTGATTTAGAGATTTTTTATATATTTTTATGATTCTATTGTTAATATACAAAAACAGAGTCACGTTTTGGGTGGGGTATGTCCTTGTAATGTTTTTTTTCACATTGTTCTCTTTACACTTGACCTTTTTGCCTCCTTGCCCTCATAATTAATTGATGTGCGAAATGACGCAGCCCGTACGGGTCAGCTTTATAAGGCCACGTGAACAGCTTCATAAAATTTGATTTCCCCCAAAAACGTGGTTGTAAACGGAAGGAAGAGGATTAGGAAATGTTTACACATCTCGCACATTCAAACATGTTTTGAAAATAAGGTGAGAGAGCAGAACAATGGAGGCTGTGTGTGTTGATGCTCACTGTTCTGTTGAACCCTCAGGCGCTGTTCTGCGTTACCGGTTTGATGCGCTGAACTCTAAAAAAAAAAAAAAGTTCACGATCGGATTGCTTATGTTATGTTAACAGCTTCTATTTTTTTAAAGTCAATTGGATTCTCTTGATATACACTTGGTTCAGTAAGTTTGTGCCACTAATGTTTCTTTGACATGTCAATAGACGCACTGTCTGATCTCAGACAAATTATCCTCTTAAATGCAGAATTCAGCACCACATGAGGTTCGAGTTTATGGAGGTCAGAGTATCGTAAGGTCGCCCCTTACCCCCCTCCTAGTGTGTATGTCCCTAACTTAATGACTCAAAGGTGCTCACATGACTGCCTCCCTACAAAGTGGGGCTTTTCCCTAGTGTGGATTTGCACGGCTGCAGGGTGAAATTAACTTATTTGCCCCCTGAATGTGACCCCAGACAGCCCTTGGCTCTTACAGGAGGATTTGCAATGGTCGCCGTAAACTCAGTGACCTTAAATTTAAGGTTATAGGTTGAAAAAAGGCAGGTCTTTGCTTAATCGCCTCAATTCTGCTGTTGTTTGTCTCCGTCTGTCTGTTTTTATCGATTCACCGGGTCATGTCAGGAACTCATATGTGAGACTGAGGCATCTGTGCACCAATACATGGGTCCACAGCACCAACAACCCCATCGACAAAGAGGAAGAGAAGCCAGTTATGTTACGGGTGGGTGCTGTTACAACATTAAAAAAAAAGACTGAACAGAAAATAAACAGAAAATAAAAGAAGCATATAGGAAATCAATTGAAATTGATGTTGTTTCTCATCCACATAAGTATTAGTATTCAGCTCAAAATTTGATTTCCCCTCAGATTGGCACGTCGACTGTTAAAGAAGATAAAGAGGCCTTTGCCATTGTGCCGGTCCCTCCTGCTGAGGTCAGGGACCTCGACTTTGCCAATGATGCTAGTAAAGTGCTGGCATCTATCGCTGGCAAACTGGAGAAGGGCACGATCACCCAGAATGAGAGGAGGTGAGCTGAAAGTCCTGCATAAAATTTCCTAAAGAGTGTGTCTTAAGTCCTCATTAGCAAATATTACAAAAATAATTTAGGCAAACTTAAATGCTTTTATAATTTGTTTCCAACATCAATTAATATTTTATTTTTAGAGGTCTCTGTGGCATTTTTCTAGAGCTGCTCAAAATACAATGAAGTATTGCTATAGTTTGCTATATTGAATATTTAAAAACTTTATGGCCCGGTTTCACAGACACGGTTTAGCTTGAAGCGTCACGAAACCTCCCCTTTCAGCTACATTCTACCTCACTGTCGTTTTTGAAAAATGCAATTAAAATGGGCGTGAACGCTGTGAGAAGAAGAGCCGTTAAAAACGGTGAAGGTTCTGGCATGGGAGACGGACGCTCCAATCACAAGGCGCTCCCATGAATAATTAGGAGAAATGTCTTCTCATTGGTCAAGAAAACACAGTCTCATGAATAATAATGAGACACCAACGCTAGTGGCTAGATGAGGATTTTAAACCCGGAAGGCAAAAATAGCGATTAGGTTTCGTGGCGCTTTAAGCCAGGACTGTGCCTTAGTTGAATTACATTTACATTTAGTCATTTAGCAGACGCTTTTATCCAAAGCGACTTACAGATGAGGAAAACAATGGAAGCAATTGGAACAACATAAGGACAACAAAAAGCATAAGTTCAATAAAACACTGGTCTCATATAGCCTACCACAGTATACAGAGCTAAGGTTTTTTTTTTAATTTAAGAGTAGTTATTTAAAAAAAAATAAGATTTTTATGTTGCTTTTATAAAAATGCCTTAGAAGAATACATTACAGGTCTGCATCTTGAGACAAAACAATGGCACTAATATATTTTAAGATATTTCAGGGGAAGTTAAATTCAGTTAGTCAATTAATGCAATTAAACATGAAAATAAATAAAACATTCATGAAATATTGCAGCATTTATAGTAAATAGTGTATCAATGTGGGTCATTTTCTTTTTAAAATTCATGTACCCTCATAATCCTCAGTTAAAATCTGAAAATGCACTTCCGCCCTGAAATGACGTAAACAAGACGGCTTGGCCGGAGCATCCGTTGACTTCCCTTCAACTGTCAGTCTGCTGCCAGTTTCATTTCTGAATCAATGCAACAGCTGTTTTTACACATCCAAACAATTCGCTGTGAAAAACGCAAGCCACGCCCACTCATTTTATCTTTTGAAATGCCTTTTCATTAGGAAATGTGTCAGAATACGGAAGTAAAAACGATCGCAGCTTCCGGTTCACGGGGACTTTAAGACAGGTCAAACATTCACGTTAGTCTGGGACTAGCCTTAGTCTGGGACGGGCCAAAAGGTGCTGTGTGTAATTTTTGGAGGATCTATTGACAGAAATGCTATATAATATACATAACTATGTTTCCAGAGGTGTATAAAGACCTTACATAATGAAGCGTTATGTTTTTATTACACAGCTATTTATATCTACACACACCGCGGGTCCTCTCACATAGAATGCACAATGTTGTTTCTACAGTAGCCCTAAACAGACAAACTGCTCTACAGAGCGCGTTTCGTAAATACGTTATCTCCTTCGGCAAAGAAGCGAAAATGTGATGACATCTTAATACTGTGTCAGCCACCGTTGTGCTTCGAAAGGGAGGGGTGGAGTGAGCCATTGGGTGCAATTCACAACCTCACCACTAGATGCCTCTAAAGTTTAAACGCTGGACCTTTAGAAAGTTTTGTATAGTCCAAGGTTTAAGTCAATGCAGAAAGAGAAACTGACAGTGTGCTTGAATGCATGCACGTGCTCTGACATGTAGATAAGAAAATTATCCGAAAGAATTTAAAACGTGTTGTTGGTTGTATAATTTTCAGTTTTAAAATGTCTTTTTAAGGGATAATTCACACAAAAAGCACAGTAAGCATATTTTTCAAGTTAAATTGTTTTAGTAAAAATGATGTAGGTAGGTTTTGTATTTTCCTGTGTAATGTGATCGACGTTTGATTAGATGGGTGGGTGTTCGGCTTATCCTTCTCTGCTCTGGTATCTAGATTCAGCGGTTTTATCACACCACACTACATTTTTTACTCTGACCTCAGTTAACACTTTGCTGTTGCATTACTCGGTGTAAGGCTTTAGTCCGATTTAGTTCATTCATTCCAACCTGCTATTTTGATCCATTGCTGTGAAGAATGTCAAAAATTTCCCCCCACTTTTTTCCCCTTTAAGTACCTTTAAGCATTCAAGCTGACTTGATAATCAGCATGACCTGTTCTGTTTGCATTCTGCAGGTTTGTCACTAAGCTCCTGGAGGATCTCGTGTTTTTCGTGGTTGACATTCCCAACAGCGGACAGGACGTGCTGGAGATCATGGTCAACAAACCCAACCGCGAACGACAGAAGCTCATGCGGGAACAGAACATCCTGAAACAAGTACGGCTTTCATTGGCGTCACACGTTTAACTGGCAGCGTTATGAGAGTTGATCTGTGTCCCACATCTCACTTCTGATGTTTCTAAGTTGTGGTGCTGATGTTAATAACAGAAACGCTGTCAGCGTGAATTCTGAATTTGTATGCGCTGTTGTGGTTTCACAACTGAAGTTCACATTTTGCAGCGGCGTGATGTGTGAAACAGGCCCAAGGCTACAGAAACCCGATGTCATCTAGATGTGTAGCTGTCTTGATCTGGACCATAGATCTCAGTCAGTAGAATTTCTTGGTTACAAAAAGGTGCAGCACTACTCGGTGCCCCAGCCAGGCACAATGCAACAAATTACAATCTCAAGCAATCAGAAGTAATGTTTTATACAGTTTCATGTTGAGATTTAATTGCGGGCGGAGCTACTCTGCAAACGCTGCATATTTAGAAACCAAATGATTTTTATAAAATGGTTAGATTCAGTCTTTTATTCTGATTGGTCAATAGCTGTGCTTTATTCGCAATAAAACACAGCTATGACCGCTTCGCAGTACGCATCCTTAGCAACCGCCCTAGCAACTTAAACGAAACATTCTTTTGCCTTTGGATGTCGACCAGGGATTCTTTTCTCCAGCGGAAGGAAGGCTTTACGTGATTTTACTTCATGAAAGTTGCATTGATACGTATTTTTCGGCTTTAGTATTTATATTGTGTTGCAACCGCTTTGTGTCGTGCTTAACAATGCCCTTCAGCTGTGATTTATTCACAATAAAGCACGAAAGATCGAGCTTTTGATGTAATTATCGATCTGTATTCTCTCTCCACCGCTAGATCTTCAAGTTGCTTCAGGCTCCGTTCACAGACAGCGGTGATGGCCCCATGTTACGCCTGGAAGAGCTGGGTGATCAGAGACACGCCCCTTTCAGACACATCTGCAGGTTGTGTTACCGCGTCCTGCGACATTCACAGCAGGACTACAGGAAGAACCAGGTGGGCCTACGGGAACTTTTATTGCTTTGCTGATGTCTAGGGGTTCAGCATTCACAGTGACAAAATATTAAACACTACACTGAGTTGTTTTCAACTCATGATTGGATAAAGCATGGACAGAACCAACTGTTTGGTTATAAATTGTTACCCAACCATGTTGAATTGATTACCCTTGATTTAAACTAATCATTTCCCACTATATTATTTGGGTTTGCCTTCATTTGGCTGTTCTCAGATACAATCATGAACATCTAGATGTTATCTCAGTCTGCAGACATCAGTGTGACTTCCTGTGGTTTCCAGCTTTACACATCTCTAATGAACACTTTTTTTATTTTTGCAACATTTCATGAACTGCGTGTCATTTTTCTTGTTGGCCTGTTTTCCAAACTGACCTCAAACATTTTCTTTCATTTTTGGACCGTTAAAGTTTTACAAAGTTTTGCAAATATCTAAACAGTTTTTTTTACTTTGTTTTGGCAGGTTAAACAATGTAAGATTTGTACCGTATGATTTTTATACCCAAAACGTGATAAGATTGGTCATCTAAAAAATATGGAAAACACTCATCACGAGTAACTTAAGTCATTCGTAAAGTAGCAAAAATAAACGAAGGCTGGTAAAATGTTTACATAAAAGTTTGACACACATATTATATCCACTTACGTGTTATATACTCAACCTGCAGAGGGTACTTTAATTCACTCATACTGTATATAAATCTAGAAAAATTAGGTTTTTGTTTTATTGTTGCACATATCTGTAAGCACAAACGGATTGCATAAAAGAATGGGTGACAGGTTAGATATTAAAAAAAGAATTGAATCACTATGTGCGCTCTGTCCAGGAATACATCGCCAAGCAGTTCCGCTTCATGCAAAAACAGATCGGCTACGACGTGCTGGCCGAGGACACGATAACGGCCCTCCTCCACAACAACCGCAAACTCTTGGAGAAACACATTACGGCGGCAGAAATTGACACGTTTGTCAGCCTTGTGAGGAAAAATCGTGAACCAAGGTGGGAGGGAATGCACTGCAGACACAAGATTGTTTGTGCCGTATCTTTCAATTCAATTTTATTTATATAGCGCTTGTCACAATGTTCATTGTTCCAAAGCAGCTTTACAGGAGAAAAACCAAAAAACACAGAAAAGGTCAAACACAGCACAGTGCATGGTGTTTATAGAACAAGCAAGATCATTATAATAAATAATATCTAATAAATGCAGTCTCCCGGTGAGCAAGCCAACACGGCCCTGTGGCGAGGAACCCAAACTCCAATGATAAATAAACGGAGAAAAAAACCTCGGGAGAACCCTGTCTCAGCCGGCAGGGCCAGGTCCCCTATGACGTGTCACAGCTGCACTCAGCACAGCATGTGAGCGGAGCGTGCGAAATATAGTCGGAGCGCGGAGCGGGTTTTTATCTAAAGGCCGGAGCGACCGCTCTGTCTCGCTCCGGTTCCGCTCCGATACCGCTCACACCACGAGACTAGGGCATGCACAAATCCACCCAGAATTCACCTGTGCCTTCAACAATTAACAAAACTGTCAGCCTACACTTCAAAAATCGAGAATTGAGCGGAGCGGTCTGGTACGACTTTGAGCGGTGGAGCGGGGGGAGCGAACACCCACGTGAGCGGGGAGCGGAAATTCTCACCGCTCAGCTCCGCTCACATGCTCTGGCACTCAGTGACTTTGATTAAAAGTTACTGAGTAAATGTTTCTGAAAAATAGGGAGAGCGTATTAGTTGTGATTGGGGAAATTACATTTGTTGTAACTGTTTAGGTATCTAAAGCTTATAGGAGTAGATAATATAGATTGCATAGAGAGACGGATGGATGTATGGATAGATGGATTGAGTGATAGGCAGACAGAAGACTGATATGATTTAATGTGCGGTATGTGTTCAGGTTTCTGGATTACCTGTCGGATCTGTGTGTGTCCATGAATAAATCCATTCCTGTGACTCAGGAGCTCATCTGCAACGCAGTGCTGAACCTCGCCAACGCTGACATCCTTATAGAGACCAAGTGAGAACATCTTTTGACTTCACCCATCACATCTGCAAAAATGGTTTTCCGTGAACTTTATTAAATATCATTTGAGCAAAGCTAAAGGTTGGATTCACTACAAAGATCGGCTGCATATGAGCAAAAAGTTTTGATTCTTAAAAATCCTTCAGAAGTTACACTTCTGCTTTTCAAAAGTTACTTTACATTCAGTTTGCAAGTTATCTGATTGTAGTGATGCACGTTATTTGTCCTTCTACTGTTTATATATGGGTGATTAAAAACGACTTTCAGTCGTTTCATCATTGAAGTCACGTGGATTTAGTGAACTCAAGGGGGAATAATGACTTTATTTTTGAATGAACTCCCATTCGATTATGTCTCTCTCTGTCTCCCTCTTTCTTTTTCCTTTGCCTTACATGCTCTCGCGACCCCTCTCTCACTCTCGTTCCAGGTTGGTGTTGTCTCGGTTCGAGGTGGAGTCAGGAGAAGGTCCTGTGGAGTCAGAGGAGGATGAAGAGGAGGTGTGGTTGTTTTGGAAGGACAGCAGTAAGGAGATCAGGAGTAAGAGCGTCAGGGAGCTGGCACAGGATGCCAAAGAAGGGCAGAAAGAGGACCAGGAAGTCATTAGCTACTACAGGTCAGCCAACAGCCGGGGGTCAAAGGTTATCAGTGCAAAGCCAAGGAATAACAAAACTGTTTAAATGTATCACGGATTGAATTTGTAGCCTACCATGTATTCACATAACATGAATATGTTCCATATATGAAATATCCATCATTGGCTTAAAACCAAATCAACAAAGACATAAGTTCTTTCCGTAACATAGTCCACTGGTCCGCTTCCTTTCCAGGTGTCAGTTGAACCTGTTTGCACGGATGTGTTTGGACCGCCAGTACCTGGCCATTGAGAAGATATCAGGTCAGCTGGATGTGGATCTGATCCTGCGCTGTATGTCAGATGAAGACCTGCCCTATGACCTCCGTGCCTCGTTCTGCCGGCTCATGCTTCACATGCACGTGGACCGCGATCCGCAGGAGCAGGTCATGCCTGTGAAATACGCCAGGCTGTGGTCTGAGATCCCATCTAAAATAGCCATTGATGAGTATGTTGACATTTTCCGATAAGCTCTGTATCCTTAAAGGGAAAATTCACCCAAAAATGAAAATTCTGTCTTCATTGACTTACCCGTGAGTTGTTCCAAATATGTATACATTTCTTTGTTCTGATGAACACAGAGAAAGATATTTGGAAGAATGCATGTAAACAAACAGTTCTGGGGCACTTTTGACTACCATAGTAGGAAAAATTACAATGGCAGTCAAAAGTGCCCCAGAACTGTTTGCTTTCCTACCAGTCTTCAAAATATTTTCTTTCTTGTTCATCAGAACAGAGAAATGTATTTACATTTGGAACAACTTGAGGGTAAGTAAATGATGACGGAATTTTCATATTTGGGTAAACTGTCCCTTTAAATGTTCTCTTCAATGTTTCTTTTTTGTAAAACAAACACAACCAGTTTATTTCATGGTGTTTGTTGTTTTAGTTATGATAATGATGAAACCACCAGAGATGAGATAAAGGAACGCTTCGCGCTTACTATGGATTTTGTGGAAAACTACCTCAGAGATGTTGTCTGTCAAAACGTTCCTTTCTCAGACAAAGAGAAAAACAAGCTTACTTTTGAGGTAAGCCATCTGTCCAGCTAGCCAAAGCGTAAGAAATGTGGGCCGTTTTGGACACATCTAATTCTTTGTTCATTTTTTAAGGTTGTGAATTTAGCAAGAAACCTCATTTACTTCGGCTTCTACAACTTTAGCGATTTGTTGCGTTTGACGAAGATCCTACTGGCCATTTTGGACTGTGTTCACGTCAGCACCATCTATCCTATCAACAAAATGGAAAAAGAGGATGAATCCAAAAGTAACTGACTACTTTATTTCTTACACTAAAGTCTGACTCTTCAACATCCATTGTTGGTCATGCAATGACTTTCCTAGAAAACAATCCCAATCCCTAATCATAACCAGAGAATTGGTGTGAGGTAATAGATAGATTGATGTGAATGTTAAAGCCTCTAATCCAAGCCATTTGCAAGAACCAAACCTATAAACCAACAGCAAAATGTGATTGGTTAGTAGGAATGTTGGAGGACAATCGATGTATGTAAAAGACATGTGGTAGATCTTTTGAGGTGTCAACAACTTCCTCATGTTTCTCTTAGGTAGCAATGTCATGAGATCCATCCATGGTGTTGGGGAGTTGATGACCCAGGTGGTGCTAAGAGGGGGAGGATTTTTACCCACAACCCCTACGCCCCCACCCGACGGTGATGTGGTGAAGACTCAGACCGAACCAGAAAAGGAAGACATTTTGGTGATGGACACCAAGCTAAAGATCATAGAGATCCTACAGGTTATTAAAAACCCGTCATACCCATTTTTGAGGTTTAAATTTCTGTAGAAGTAAATAAGGGATGGGATCCCGAAAAAGTATCATTGCTATTGTCATATTGAACATATAAAGCAACTTCTACTTTGTGGTTTGTGTTGTGCAGTTTATTCTGAACGTGCGACTGGACTACAGGATATCCTGCTTGCTGTGTATCTTCAAGCGAGAGTTTGACGAGAGCAACTTGCAAACAGACACCATGCCAGCACCAAATACAGACGGCCCTAACAGTATTCCTGGTGGGTCTCCACTCAGTCACAACTGCTCCTATTGCTTTTGCACTATTGCTACAGATTAGTTAAGTGTTTTTGTGTTTTTCACAGCTCTGGACTTTGAGAAAATTGAGCAACAGGCAGAAGGAATCTTTGGTGGAAGGTGCGGATTTTCAGTTTAAAAAATGTGAGATGTTTTACAAGGTTATGCAAGTGTGTAACGATTTGTCTGAACTCAGCGATGAGAACTCGCCTCTGGATCTTGATGATCACGGAGGAAGAACGTTTTTGAGGGTTCTGCTGCACCTCACCATGCACGACTATCCTCCACTTGTGTCTGGAGCATTGCATCTCCTCTTCAGACACTTCAGTCAGAGGCAGGAAGTACTCATGGCCTTCAAACAGGTATCCAACAGACATGCATTACAATTTTTTTTTTTTTTCTCATCTTTATTAATGTCATTGTTTTTTTTTCTTGTCACTAAAGGTTCAGCTTCTGGTCACCAGTCAGGATGTTGACAACTACAAACAGATCAAATCGGATCTGGACCAGCTGAGATCTAATGTAGAAAAGTCCGAGCTCTGGGTGTACAAGCGACAAGGGGACGACATGGATGGCGGGGACGGGATTCCTTCAGAATCAGACCATGAAAAGAAGGTGGAGATATTTCTCGTTTAGGGCCACAAGGCAGGCATTGCTCAAAACTAATAACAGGAAATGTGAATGGTGTAAATCTTAGCATTATGAGTAAGGATCATTGCTATGTAGTTCTGAGTTGTTTCAGTTGTCAGTTTCAGTTGTTACATCTTCTGGTTGATTAAGCCTGTACATTTTTTTGGTCTGTTTTGTTATCCACCAGACAAATCATGGGTCAGATCTCTCCGTAACAAGCCACACGCTTCGATGTGTCATTCATGTAGTAGCAGGAAGCATCTTGAGAAAATCTCCTGAATATAAAAGATTCAAACAATTAATAAACGGGATCATTTAAATTCAAGATTTTAGTTTGAAAATCTGGCCAGCTCTCTACAGACTGTGCAAGAATAAGAAAATATAAGATAAAACTAAAATATGATGTAGAATTTTTTTAAAGCAAAAACCAAAGTATATAGCCTATATTTATGTTAATGTGAGGAGTGGGAGAAAAAGAAATCAAATATAATGAAATATGCAAAAAAATATAACAAAATAAGTCGATATTGACTTTGTAGGGATGACTTTTTGCTCTTTCATTGCCGTCACAATGATCCATTTTTCTGTCTGCTCCTCATGTAGAGAGACTCCAGTTTGGACAAAAAAAAGTCAGATGGAAATGGCAGCGACAACTACAGAGATGTCAAAGAGGTATTAGGGATGTTGTACCACACTCACATGAACATTTAGCTGTTCTAGGTTCTACGTTTAGCTGACGTTCCACTCAACATCTCTTGGATCTTCTCTCTTTAGATTCTCCTGCGTCTCAGTAGACTGTGTGTTCATGAAGGACCGTCGGGGAAGAAGAGTAAGAAACAGCAGCAGAGGCTCCTGAGGAACATGGGAGCTCATTCTGTGGTCCTAGAGCTTCTTCAGATCCCATATGAGAAGGTGCACTTCCAGACTTGCATACATGGAAAAAAGTATTGCATCTAAGTACAAAATTGTTTTACTTGTTTAAAGTAATTGGTTAGGTTTGAACAAAGCATAGTGTGTAATTTCTGTGTTACTAAATGGAATTGCAACAATAATAATTACTGTCAGCAATGTAGAATATAATAGCAATGTATTAAATAGACTTTTGAAATGAGCCTGAACCTAGACACAGGTTCTTTCACCACCACAGTGGTTACACCTGCACAACAGAAACTACAAATTTCCAACGTAACAGAACATTACACGCTAACAAATCTCCAGATTTGCTTGTTTTGGTCAGAAACACATTAAATAATGCTTAATTTAGACATTTACTTTCCCCATTAAGTCCTATGCAAAGCATGCTGGGTACTGGAAACCCCCTGCCGAGTTTCAACCTTAAACAGGAACATGAAAGTGAGCTTTGATTTAAAGCAAGATATTTAAATGAAACCAACAAGAAGTCACTTTTATTTTAGGAAACCAAACTGATTTACTAATGGCACTAATAACAAGATAAAAAAGTGACTTTACTGGGTCAGATTAAGTATAAAACATTATTTAAAGGAATAACTTCCTATGCACTTTTTAGAGTTTTAGTTCAGCGTGTATGGTTAATGAGAAATCATGTTTTCACCACGCCAGGGTGAGGACGTCCGCATGGAGGAGATCATGAAATTGGCGCACGAGTTTCTTCAGAACTTCTGCGCAGGCAACCAGCAGAACCAAGCCCTGCTTCACAAGCACATCAACCTGTTCCTGAACCCCGGGGTGAGCATCTCACAGTCATACGGCACCAGGACATCTGTTCTGCTTCATCAGAGGGATTTTCAGTTTCCATATTACTTCATAATAAACACATTCTAGACGATCGTCATGACGATCATAATTGAGCACAATAGGTCCTGTAATAATGACTCTTCACTCATTTCATGTGTGAAGAGTACTAAAGTCTTTTTGGTAGTCTCGTGCAGAAGCTTTCACCGCTTTCTTTGGCCAAGGCCCGCCCAAGAGGCCATATGACTGACAGGTAAAGCAACCAATCACGTTGCGTTTTGTGCCACGTCATGTTTAGAGGCGTGGAAATGTCCCCGCAGTAACAGACCGGTGTACATTCACAAGCGTGTCTGAAGTTAACAACAACAACAATGATTATAAGTTAATGCCATGAACCTCGCATACTTTTAAGAATTAAGCGTTTAGTCGATCGTGATGAATTCTTATTGTAAACACGACAGCTTACTTCTTAGATCAGATGGCTTCGTGTTGTTTTTAGCAACGCTCCCGGAAATCCTGTGAAATTCAGCCAATCAGATGACGACTTCGAACGTGCTGAAGTCTTTCCAGAAAAGTGTGCCTTATGCATCAGACGTTTAGCCAATGGTCCGCGGGCATGACTATCTTTTTGGTAGCTGATGCAGTTGGACCAGAGTTATTATAGTTTAAATTTTAGTTTTATTTAGTTTATTAATATTTTAAATTAGCTTTATAAAGTTTTATAAGTTTTAGCAATTTTGGTAAATGATTTTGTCATTTTCTAATGTATTGGTTTATTTGTAATGTCGCTATATAAGATTAATACATTTTTATTTGAGTAATATTTGTTTATTATTATAATTTTACTGCTTTAAACTTACTTCAGTTTATTTTTGAGGCAACATAAAAAAGTTTCCTTGAGTTACGTTTTTCCAATAATGTTTAGGTCAATATTTGATTTGATTTCAATGAACAGGAACGTTTTCAAAGTTTTCGTTTAAGTAAACTAAAATAACCTTGAATTGGACAAAAAAAAAATTCAACAGCCTGGGATGTGTGGGACTGCAATGACAAGTGCTTAAATTCTACTGAATTCTTCTGTGTGTGTGTTTGCTTTTCGTTAACGGTTTCTTATTTTTGGTCTTTTTGTAGATTTTGGAGGCCGTCACAATGCAACACATATTCATGAATAACTTTCAGCTGTGCAGTGAGATGAACGAGCATGTGGTGCAGCACTTCGTTCACTGCATTGAGACCCACGGCAGGCACGTGCAGTACCTGAAGTTCCTGCAGACCATCGTCAAAGCCGAGAACAAATTTATCAAGAAATGCCAGGATATCGTGATGGCCGAGGTAGATATCGTGTTGGTGTTTTGATTCTTTGTTATTGCTCAAGATTTTCATCCGTTTTTTCTTTCTGCAGTTGGTGAATTCTGGAGAAGACGTGTTGGTGTTTTATAACGACCGAGCGTCCTTTCAGACTCTCGTCCAGATGATGCGTTCCGAGCGTGACCGTATGGATGAGAACAGCCCCCTTATGTACCACATCCACCTGGTGGAGCTGCTGGCCGTCTGCACAGAGGGCAAAAACGTCTACACTGAGATCAAGTGTAACTCACTGCTGCCGCTGGATGATATCGTCCGGGTGGTAACACACCAAGACTGCATCCCTGAGGTCAGTGCTATCAAAACTAAATGATCATACAGTTGTATCTAAAACTGTGTTCTTGAACATGATTTTTTTTTAGGTGAAAATCGCTTATATCAACTTCCTGAACCACTGCTATGTGGACACCGAGGTGGAGATGAAGGAGATCTACACGAGCAATCACATGTGGAAGCTCTTTGAGAACTTTCTGGTTGACATATGCAGGGTAACGAAATATGAGGGATTTTTTGTTTATTGAAATGAATCAATTCGATGTATATGTAATGTGGCACTCATTTTATTTTGGTTGTTTCTTGACTACATATCTACAGTTGGTTTGAGTTTTTTGTTTTGGCGCAGGAAATTGGTGACTGTACTTACTGAAGAAAATGACTCAAGCCCACACCAAGCCCTCTTTCTCTCTTTTTTAAAAAAAATTGTATTGCAACCCAGGTTTGCAACAATACAAGCGACCGCAAACACGCTGACACAACGTTAGAGGGCTATGTGACGGAAACCGTGATGAGTATAGTGACAACGTTTTTCAGCTCCCCCTTCTCCGACCAGAGCACTAGTTTACAGGTAATGACCTCAATAAACAAATTTGTACATACTACACCCTCAATCAGGGCGGGATAACATATTGATGATTTAGTCGACAAAAAAGTGTTGTAACGATTTTATATGGTCATTAAGTTAAAGAAAATTAAATGAAACATTCCTCATGTTCATTTCGTAAATATTGTGTGGAAAACTTACAAAACAGTTCTATTTAATGAAAATATTAATGGGATGTTAATAGGAATTTAATTATATATATATATATATATATATATATATATACAGTATATAACATTGCATTAAAATGGATTAATCTGGTGAGAACAGTTGCATGCTTATGGTGCTTTTAGGTGCGCACCAGCTTTCAGTTTCAGTCTCCAACTTTTGCCAACATTTACCAATAAAATTTTCGGTTTCCATTGCGGTTTTATTTCTTTGAAATAACAATTTTTTTTCGTATTTCTTTGAACATCTCTGCAGCAATCACGTTGAATAATTTTTGTTGCATGAGAAAAAAACCCAGCTGGTTAATATCTCAACCCTTTCTCATGCACAGGTGGCACGTCATATGTACGTAAGTATCTGTACAGTTAATGCCCCTCTCTCCCACCCCCACTGGTGCCCGTGGTCAGACCCGTAGACATTCAGGTGGTTTAATCACACTCACTGGGTTCTGAAGAATCGGTCTGACCTTGGAGAATGATGCATGTGTCGGAGCTTTCCAAGAACTCCTCTCTTACGGTCTTGCACATAAACATGCACAGACTTCCCACTACTCCGTTTCACAACTTGAGGAACAGGACCGGGGTTGATCTAGTCTGCTGATAGTTCATAAATGTGTGCATTCGTGTGTGTGCATGTTTGTTTGGGTTGTTGGCTATGTAGATTTTGTAGTTTTTCTTAGAAACCTCATTTTTTCCATTGAGGTTGTGGTTGCAATAGCTCACCATGGCATGTCTCTGCATACGGCCCATTTCACTTTGCATTGATAATCAACCTGAACCTTTACAGCGGTGAACCTTTGCATTGATAATGAATCTCCGCTTGTTGGTTTTATTTAGTCATATCTCCCTGCAAGCAACACTGTTAAAGAGTTTATAAGGGAAAACCAGATCTTTTTGTCTTTGAACCAGAATGACCCAGATAATAGTATCTGGGTCATTCTTAAAGATATAAAGTTCATTTCAATGCTAAAAAAATGAGGAAAAAAGAAACGTTTCAGTCGTTCGCTGTGCTTTGTGCAAGTATGTTTTTGTTCTGTAAAATATTGATTGCTGCAATTATTTCCTGTAACAGAGCGATGTAGTTTTTTGTGTAAACAATGAAATAGTGTGGTTAAAAATATAACATCAGTTTCTTGAAGCTACAATCCATAACTTCAAAAAACAAAATCAGGTATCAGTAAAAAATCATTTAAAGGAGATTGACTATGGAAAGTCAATGGGTGCAAATTTTGAAGTGAACTACACCTTTAAGTAAGCTTATTATGCTGATTTATTATACAGCATATATCATTTATTTGTGATTTAATATTTATTAATTTGAGCTGTCGGGTACGATTTCGACGGTAATGTCAGTGTGACGCCTTTTGACCAGGGTTAGCCATAAATTCTACATTTTCTTTAATTTAATTCTAATAAAAATCTTGATATAGGTGCACAGCAAAATCAGCGGTGTTAAAAAATGTCAAATTAACTCTCACAGTGTATATATAATCCACACTTTGATAGTGTGGATTATATAAACACTGTGAGAGTTAATTTGACATTTTTTAACACCGCTGATTTTGCAGTGAGGAATTTGATTTGTGGTTTGGTTTTTTATTTGATTTATTGTTTATTAATTCATAAAAATGGTGATAAATGAACTTATTTACATTTAAACATAAAAGTGAAGTGTGCCATGTTGCAGCATCAAACAGAATTGCAAAAATAATCCTTTTTCAATGATTAATGTGTTAAACATTCCTGCCCCAAATCCAAACAACTGTTTGAGCCATTGTTGCCATTTCCTGATAATGACCCATTTAATAGTATTATAGTATAACATTATAGTACAAAATAATAAACAAAACCAATTTTAAGCAGGATCCCATCACTGTGCACCATGTTATAATCTAAGATGTTTTACCTCTGATGCTGTGTTGTATGTAAACCCTCAACAATACAATCTTTCCCGGAAATGTTGGCTAATGACAGCTTCCTCTTTTCATCTGTCACGTCTCTCTTTGTTGTGACAGGCCTCGCTATTAGGCAAAATAACTGAGGTACCTCTGTGTAATGACTTCACTGTGGTTGCACATGGAATGTGGTGACGTTTTGTTGGTTAGACACTTCACTAGTAAGCCTGTTCATGCGGGAAACATCACACTTAGTTTTTTTTAATTGATGATTAAACCCCTCAATAAATTTTGTCTAGACTGTTTCGAGCCCGTCACAAATGTAGCGTGGTAAAGATGTCACCCTGTAGTTTGTGTTTGGTTTTCACCCTCTGTGTAATGGGTTTATGTGTAGACAAAGTTTTATGCCTCACAGTCTTTTCTGAAGGTTTGTAAAGGAACGTTTTCACGAAAACAGCAAAAATGTACAAAGTTGTAAAAAGTTGTATGTTTATTTTATTTGATCACTTTTAAGGGAATTGTGTGGGTTTGATACTTTGTAAGGTTAATTCAATTCAATTCATTTATTTGCTGATTGTTTTTTTTTAACTCTACAGATAAAAAGTCTCATCTCTCAGTTTTTAAAATGAAAGAATGTGGGGAAAGGCATTGCACCACTGCCTCAAGCATGACCACAAGACTTAAACATTATACATCTTATCATGAATCTAGTTTATACCGTATATCAACCTCCGTGCAGACCGTATACAATTTCTCATTTCCTGCTGTGACCATGTAAAAAACAACTTTTGCATAAGTGTATAGGCCATAGCGCTTACAGATTCTACCCAGTAAAATATTCGAAAGATATATATTCATTTTATAAGCTATAATCATATATAGTCAGCGGCGGAATAAATGAAGACCATTCCAAATGTTTATTTAATCAGCATTTCTAGATGTATTGTGGACATTCCAGTCCCGTGTCTGTTGAATTTCAACAAAATCAAACCTCAGGAGAGACATAGTCATCCAAAAGCAATGTGAAATATTGATAGAATGACAAGACGCATTAATAAGTATATATATATATATATTCCTAAATAAATGTACAAATATTACTGTTGTATTTCTTAAAAGGGAATACGAACTTGGTATTTTTATTTGAAATTTGGGAGAAATATTGTTAGTAGTTCACTGAATGAAACAAAAATGGTAATTTTACCTAAATACATACCTATAAATAGTAAATTAAGAAAAACTAAAAATTATTTTGAAAATTTCTATTCCGGCTATGCATATATTACTTTAAAGAAATATAAACTATACATTTCTACTTAAACTGTCTGATAGTTCTTGCCCTATAGACTTCTATTGTAAATAGGAAAAAGGCAAAAAACTTTATCTTAAATTTGTTGCATATACATGAAGAATAATATATTTTGTATAGTTTTCAACCATTTTTGTGATTTTAGTGTGTTAAAAGTGTAGTATTAATACACTTATACCAGAATTTTCAAAGAAATATTGATACAAAAAACTCAGTTATTATCTGTGGTCGTTGAGGGAACAGATGCTGTTATTGAACTTTTTTTGTGTTTAAACGGTTCTGTCGAAAAACTTTTTTTTTTCTTTTTTTTAAATTGTGTACACGCCAAAAATGCAGACAACAGTAAGAAACAATAAAGAAGTTTCTTACTTTTCTCATGAGTTTATTATTGATAATCTGATATTTCGTTTTGTAGTTTTTCATCTCCCTTTTTCCTTATTCCAACCTTTGTGTCGTCACTCCAGACCCGTCAGCCTGTGTTTGTTCAGCTTCTTCAGGGGGTTTTCAGAGTCTATCACTGTAACTGGCTCGTCCCCGTTCAGAAAGCGTCAGTGGAGAGCTGTATTAAAGTTCTGTCTGATGTGGGTGAGTATCTCATCGCTGCCATGTCAACTTTCCATGCGTTGATCAACAATTATAAATTATGTAATAAATAAATGAGATAAAGTCATGTTAAAAATACAGTTCACACGGCATGTGTCAATACTTCTCAGTATGTCACCAGCATTGTCCTCGGTAACGATTGTATAAGCTTTTGTGTGTTCGGTGCATTATGTAACAGCACCATACTTAACCTTTAAAGTCTTTTTCTCTCAGGGTGTAAAAATAAACTTGAGTTCTTTAGTGTGTGAATAAAAATGGAACCATCAGTGTTGTTTAGACTGTTATGATATCAAGTCCAAATAATAACAACATCCCCATTTATGTTTGCTTAGTGTTTATTGAGCATTCAATAGAAATGTAATAAATGCATTTTCCATTTTATTAAGCCAAGAGCAGAGCGATCGCCATCCCAGTGGATCTGGACAGCCAGGTGAACAACCTGTTCGTGAAATCCAACAATGTAGTACAGAAGACCATCCTCAATTGGAGAATGTCGGCCCGCAACGCCTCCAGAAGAGACTCGACGCTTACGACCTCGAAGGATTACAGGAACATCATTGAAAGGCTGCAGGTGAGGGGTCTTCCGATGAGGAATCCGGTGTAATGTTATTGCAACATGTGAAGTTATGATTAGGTGACACAAAACAACACTGAGACAAGCACGCAAATCATTGTTTAGCGATAGGTGTGTAACAAGCTCACCCAAAATATTCCAGACGCATTGCGCAATGACATCTTAGGAGGTGGGAGGGGTAACGTGAGGCTTGTTTCAGGAATTCACATGCAACTGTATGGAAAAGTGAGTCAGGACGTTCTTGGGAAATTTAGTCTGCCGGAAAATCAAGTCGGTCGGTTTTTGATAGTGATCTAAGAATAGCTGTATTACAAGATACTGTAATAACAGATACAGCAGAACTGGGTTTGATTTTGTTTTAAAAAAAAGTGTTGAAAGTTCTCTTAACAAATATTAAGAAAAGATGACAGCTCGTTTAAAAAACGATGTTGTACGGCAAAACGTGCATTTCCTCTTTTACTGCTTTCACATGGTAGTCAGAAGGCGGATGGGGTGTGGATAGAGGTCAGCGTGTGGCGGTGTCAGTTTGTCTGGGGAGGGGGGGGGTGAGTTAGCAAGTTGCGGTAAACCACGGATTCATTACAAGTGTCTCCGCCCCCGAGAAGAAGTGGCGTGACTCGTCGACTGTTTGTACGGCTCATGTGTCTATACGTGCCTTTTGCATTCAGTTTATCCACATTAATGACTGTGTTTAATGATGTGGAAATGTAGGATTTGTGCGTAGGGTCCCAGATTTGCCAGGGAACATCACTGCCCGTATTTCTGCCCGTATTTAAATAATTCTTTAGTACGAAAGAATGTGGTAATGATTAGAATGTGTAAATGAAAACAATTTGTCAGGTCATCACGGCATTAATCTAGTCTTGCATACATCTCTCTAAAACCGCACGTCTCCAACTTTATCGTATTTTTATTTAGTAATTTAAATGCGAGGAATACATAGCGGGGAAAATAAACCTTAACCATCTAATCAGTCCATCGTATCTTGCTTTCTCTATGCAAGCTGATATAGCTCCACATTTCCAAGATAAACAGATCAAGTCATTTGTTTGCGGTTAAGCAAAGTCTGTTCTCTTTGTTTGTGTTTTTGATAGGACATCGTGTCTGCTCTGGAGGATCGGCTGCGACCGCTGGTCCAAGCTGAGCTCTCTGTATTGGTGGATGTTCTGCATCGGCCGGAACTGCTTTTCCCGGAAAACACAGACGCTCGACAGAAATGTGAAAGCGGGGGATTCATCTCCAAGTGCGTTTTCTCTTCATTCTTACATAAACCTATATCTGCAGACTACGCAGAAACCAATGCCATAAAATGGCATAAAATAAAATCTTATTTGTACGTTTTAGTACGATTTGCTTTCACATCAGTGACCTTAGGTTTAGGGGAGGGGCTTCAGTTTTTGTAAGATTCAGACAGTATGAATTAATACAAATTAGCCACCTAGTAATATACAGTAGTTACAGATTCCCATGAGACCAGATTGGGTGACATCACTGAGTTACGCGCGTTTATTGGTGTGACCAAGTGCACATGCAGAAGAAAAACATTTCACGAGTGTTTAATACAGGGATAGTGTTTTTAAGTCATTTAGCAGACGCTTTAATCCAAAGATCTCACCATGTGGGGTTTGACCTGACAACCGTATGGTTTCCTGTCCAAATCTTTAACTTTCAAACAACACTACCCCAGTTCTGCTTTAAGAAGTCTGGTCTCTTTTAAGAGGGTGTTTTGACAAACTAATATTAGAGTACGTAAATCAATGTGTTGGAATAAAGACTGTCATTCACGTGATAATGATAATTGATAATTGATAATTATATCTTAAAGCACCCAAACATGAGAACTCATTTTTATTCCAAACCCACAGGACTTCATCTTTTTCTATTAGACACAAAAGTCCAGAATGTCCAGGCTGGGCCTGCTGGGCACTTTTCAGAAAAATTCAGACTTCAAATTGTTTCTCTGACAACCCTCTTCTATGGCTCCAAAAGACTTGTGATATGTTCCCCAAAGAGCTCTCGGAACATATCTCCGCCTGTTATCATTTTTTAAAGCTAAAAAGTCATGCAGGTTTGAAAGTGCGAGACGTCTTTGTCAACAGGTGTGTGTCCCTGTGCCACGAGGTTACAGGAAACAGATTATTTATGTGGCCGTCTGTGTTTGTTTGCGTGCAAACCAGGTTCTTGTGCCAGTAATCCTGTGGCGGATAAGCTGATTCACAAAAGGAGTTATATTACAATGTGAGCTTAAAGGGATAGTTCATCCAAAAATGATCATCATTTACTCAACCTCAGATTGTTTCAAACCTGTATACATTTCTTGGTTCTGCTAAATGCAAAGGAAGATATTCGGAAGATGTCAGCAACCAAACCGTTCTCATCCCTTATGGACTCCCATTGTATTTATTTTCCCAACTACAGCAGTAAATGGGGGATGAGATGTGTTAGGTTATTGACATTCTTCCAAATATCTTCCTTTGCGTTTGGCAGAACAAAGACATTTATACAGGTTTGGAACAACCCGAGGGTGTGTAAATGATGACAGAATTTTCATTTTTGGGTGAACCATCCCTTTAAATTCAAAAGGACAGAACTGTCTCACACCGTTTTATAACTATACAAGATATACACTAGTTATTCCACTGTTGCTCTGTTGGTTAGGACAAAAACTAAAATGAGCATGGAAAAGATATACTTTTCATAGATATATGTTTCATAGCGTTGCGTCTGGTTAGGACACTGTCGTATATAAAGTCGTATCGGTGTTATTTTTTTTTGCTGTGTAGTGCTTTAATGCCATAACCAAAATTGACGTATAGTACTTTTTGTGTATAAGGTGATTTTTCTTCTGTACGTAAATAAAAAATTTTTTGGATGCCATGTTTCTTTAAGTGCCCTTTGCACCCTGATTTTAATTACATTTTTATGAATGCATTCTCAAAAATAGTTTTTTTTTAGGTGTCTTTACATTTAGTCGTTAGGCCATAACTCCCTAGTTATTATAATTATGTTTTTTACTTTCAGATTAATAAAGCACACTAAACAGCTTTTAGAAGAGAATGAGGAGCGTTTGTGCATAAAGGTTCTGCAGACGCTTCGAGAAATGATGACCAAAGACCGCGGCTATGGAGAAAAGGTAACACACACACACACACACACACAAACAAACACACAAACACACATGCATGTTTTATTATCTCTGTGGGGACAGTCCATAGGCGTAATGAGTTGTATACTGTACAAACTGTATATTTTATCCCCTAAACCTAAAGATCATAGAAAACTTTTAGCATTTTTAGATGTTCAAAAATTATCGTTCTGTACAATTTATAAGCTTTTGTGCCCGTGGGGACCTCAATTTTGGTCCCCCACAGTGACACGGGTCCCCATGAGTTGATGTGCATTCAGGTTTAGGTCCCCACTAACATATAAAAACCAAGTCCACACACTCCATACTTTAGATTAGATTCAACTTTATTGTCATTACACATGTACAAGTACAAGGCAACGAAATGTAGTTTAGGTCTAACCAGAAGTGCAATAAGCAAGTGCAGGATATACAGTTGTGCATAAATACATAAATACAGGATAAAGCAAAATTATGAAGAATTTACAAGTGGCAATGTACTATGACCATTATATACAGATGGCTATTTACTGAAAACAGAAATTTACTGATGGATATGTACAATATAAATTAGACTATGCAGAACAGTAGTGCAATGAATATAAAGTGCATAAATTATGGACAGCAGTTATTAAGTTAAAGTAAACAGTGCAGTAGCAATCAACATTGTTACGGTTTCATACACATACCTCTCTCCAGCAGAACCAGCTATTAAAATAAGCTAATACATTTTTGATAAAATTTCAGGAAACCCTTGGTGTGCTTTATATTTAACCATATGACACTTAAAAATTCCAAAGCCGGGCCACCAGAAGTACCACCCAGTGTCTGTTTCAATAGACCATGTGACACAGGTGACATGTTGTTTTAATAGAATGTAGGGTTGTATGTACGTCACATAATCACACACATCTGTTCATGAGTCATATCCTCCTGACACCTGAAAACATGCACATTTTCCTCGTGGGTTTGTAGGTTATTATTACAGTCAGATATTAAAGCATCACTTCATTTAAGCTTAACCAGCATGAACTAAATATATTAACATCTGATTAATGTCATGACCATATTTGAACACCCAAGACTTTTTTTGACCCTTAACCAAACCTCTGCTTTAATTATAAATAACTGGTCTTGATCGCATCTATGGGTATTTCTTCAACTTTGGGCATTTTTATGTTATGGGGTTGATTTTTTTTAACTAAAAATAACTGGTTTCAACTTTTTCAAGCATTATATAGAAAACTTTTCCCAGAGACTTTTTACCATGTTTTTATTATAATCTTTTAATTTTTTCTGAATGCTTTAATGTCTAGATTTTATTATTTTACCATGTCCCAGACCCAAAGTTATAAGGTATTTGCACACACAGTCCGAAATTTTCGTATGCGTTTTTTCGTATTTGGCGCTCGTTTGTACGGTGTCTCTGAATTGTCAAAACGCCTCTCAAAATGCTTGCTACAGATGCGAAAAACGCAGAAAATCGAACCCAGACCGAATTTTTTTATGACGGACGAAAATATAGGAGGCAGTGTGTAAATGTGATTGACGCAACGTGAGGTCGTAATTATTTTTTAACGTTTGGAAATTTCGGACGCAAATTTCGGACTCAATGTGCAATGGCCATTAGTAGCAATATGTCGCTGTCCTTCCAAAACCTTGTATCTCCATATTTAGTTTTTTAGTTTTTTTTGTCATAAATCATTATTGTTAGTCACCATTTGTGTTTGTCACCACTAAGAGTTGTTATTATAAAGTGCTTGTCAAAAACAGTATGTTATGATTTTAAAAAATACAGTCTTTTTCCATTTTTTGAAAAACAACTAATTTGGACATACTGTACAAGGTTTCGGAAGGACAGCGACGAATAGTGTTTTCGAGACGTACATGTATTTCCGGTGATGTATCTATGATAACTGTTTGGCATTGCTAGTTGACAAATAACATAAAAAGGTGTTTTTATTTTAAGTATGAGTTTTTTTATAAAAGCCAAAAGGTGGAAAGTGTGCATTGTTGAAGAAACAACCCAACATTGTTACAGTTTCATAGATGGCGATCAGTGCTTCTAATCTAAACCAATGCTAATAGTAAACCTGTGTTGTGTGACTAACTGTTTGGCGTTTGTTTTAGCGTTACTGGTTACATCCCTCACAACACTAACTCTGCTGTATGCTCTTCTTTTCCAGTTAATTGCCTTTGATGATGAGCTGGATGTTGCTGAGGTTGTTTGCTTTATTTTTGGTTTGAGTTTTGCTGTTGTTTAGTTTGGCTTCCCGCTCGCGCTGCTGTAGTCGCCCTACTTACAGTATAATCTTGCTTGTTTATTTCCAAGCTTTTTAGCTGTGTCAGTCAAACACAAACCGACCGTCTTGTTTCTCTGTCCGTGTGTTGAGGATGTGTTGACCTCACCTGACAGTTTCAGTGTGTGATAGTATGTGTGTGCGCATTTGTTTTACCACTGGCCTTGTTTTAGAGAGAGTGTGTGTGTGTGTGTGTGTGTGTGTGTGTGTGTGTGTGTGTGTGTGTGTGTGTGTGTGTGTGCGTGTGTGGCGTGTGTGTGTGTGTGTGCGTGCGTGCGTGTGCGTGCTCTTTTAAATCGTATGCAAGTAATTCAAGCCAGCATTTTTGCTCACACTTTTTGCATCAGCTCGTGAGAACAGAGCAAGTGCTCAGTCCAGCAGTTTTTGGTGTTAACATATTTGTTGGTGTCATTCTACAATAGCTTCATACAATACATTGTAAGGACAATGTAACTAAAAAAAAATGTATGAAACTCATACTAAGCCAATACATTCTTGTCAGATGGGCAAAACATTTCCCATTATACTAATGAGCAATTAACAATACAAGCAATTTAATTAGAGATTTTTTTGTCGAACATTTGATATATAAAAGGAACACTTCAACTAAATATGAAAATTCTGTCTTCATTTACTCACTGTCGAGTTGTTCCAAATTTGTATAAATGTCTTTGCTCTGATGAGCACAGAGAAAGATATCTGGAAGAATGTTTGTAACCGAACAGTTCTTGGCCGCCATTGACTACCATAGTAGGAACAATTAAAATGCTAGTCAAAGGTGGCCCAGAACTGTTTGCTTTGCTTCATTCTTCCAAATATATTCTTTTGTGTTCAACAGAATAAAAACATTTTCCTACTATGGTTGTCAATGGTGGTCAAGAATTTTCAATGTTGAGTGAACTGTTCTTTTAAGTTATCGACGCGATCTTAGCCTCCGATAAAGAGGTCACCTTGCAAAGTGAAGGATGCAACTTTTGCTTATCACAAAACAGACCTCAACACCATCAGTAATGGTGACCATATCAATACTTGTGAAAATATTAGTTTCAGGCCTTTGTATTGACGCTTGACATGGTAAAAAAGCTCTGAATTGACGTAAAGGAGATGCTTCACTCTGAAAATCTTGAAAGAAGAACCTGAAATTATTTTCCTGTAAGATTTCTTTGCATTGACCCCCCTTATGAGAAGTAGTTGCATACCTCTAAGTTGTTAAAGTTGATGTTATATTCATTCTGTAACTACAGTCACTAGTCTGCTGTCAGTTTTATGGATGAAATGCACACATTACAGGAAAAGGGAGTGTGAACTCTGTAAAATGACAGTGTGTTGATGACAGTATGTCAGTTTAACCTTTGCTTTGTGCCTGTGCATGACTTGATAATGATTTTTTTGTTTACAAGGCGTGAGTTTGTGGGTGTATTGGTGTTAAATTAAGGTCAACAGGAACATGTCACTCACCAGATGAACTCATACCCTCCTCCTGAGAAACAAGGGTCAACTTGAGTCGATTACAAATGCGACATTTGCATTTTTACCAGCAAATATCAGATCAGGCTCAATGATCAAGCTTTTTTAATAAATATGCTACCATGACCACTCGTGCAAGATAATATCTGGGTTCACTAGAATTTAGATGTAATTTAAGCACAAAAACAGTGTTGATAATGTATAATGGGATTGAAGATAGATACTGTAACCGGAACTCAAATAACACAAACACAAACAAAGAAACATGCAGGTGCTTCAACAGAAGTACAAGCTTCACGTTTCTGTTCTTAGAGTGATGAGTCAAAGTGATTTCAGTGATCATTCTGTTTAGATGTTCCAAAACCATGTGACTTTGTTTCTACAGTAGAACATAAAAGGGAAAAAATTAGGGGTGTGACGAGACACTTATCCCACGAGAACGAGACGGGATTTTCAGACTTTCCTCAATGATGAAATATATAGGGGAAAATAGTCTCTTATTCACCTTAAAAACACAAAATGTAAAATCTAGTTGTATTTTATGAAACAAACTTCTATTTTAAGAATTATATTATGCAGTAGTAAACAATATGTAAACACTGCAAAACGTTTTGTCACAAACTCAACTGACAGGCAGTAATTGCACACAATGTGTGTTTGTTTTCTTAACAGGCGTAGCTTTCAGCAAAGAGCTGTGGTTGTTTTCTCTATATGCTTTTGCATAGTGCTGGTGTTAGCAGAGGTGGCGATCACACTGTCAATCCTCCTTCCTCCACTGACTGAACCCTCATAGCCTTCAGAGAAACAGTTAAAACTACATAAACACATCATGTTTTATGCTAACATTGCACATATGTAAGGGACCGATGATCCGTTTTTGAAGAGGTTTGCCTGTGAATGTATTCAAAATAACGTTTTGCAATTGCTATTCTCTACTTGTTGTACAGTCCGAGCGAACTGCCGTAAACACTACTGCTTAATGCGCGAGGCGCTACAGACGCGAAAGACACGTGCGAATGTTGAAACCGTCCGTCTAGCGTGTGTTTACAAAGAGAAATGGATGGATGGAAAATCACGTTATCTTTATGAATGGCCGGGCCGGTCACTGTAGTTCACAGCACGCACATACTTTTTAATGAAAACAGGTCGCACCACATCAAAATGTGCACTCACGAAAATGCTCCCAAATAATGGTCGCAATTTCGAGCCCAGCACTCCATCATGCCAATTGGATGAGAATATTGTGTTCTCACGAGACCAATCGGATCATAGTCACACCACTAGAAAAAATATATTTTTTTATCCTGCTCTTTCATGTTTGGTTATGAAACGTGTGAGAACTACTGTTGTTTATGTGGCCCAAACTTAATTTAGTGTCTCTTTTGGTCTCTCTCTTTCTACATTTTTACATCAGGTTTTGTCAGAGTTTTGTCATGTTGCCCTTAGAGTTTCATTCCCTGCACATGTTTAGACACCATCCCTGGGTCTGTACTCACATAACCTGTAACACCTCTCTCTCTCTCTCTCTCTCTCTCTCTCTCTCTCTCTCTCTCTGTCTCTCTCTCTCTGTGTGTGTGTAAGTGGCCGCAGTCTGATCCTGCATGTGTGATGTAAGTGGGATGGGGAACATTATGGCTTTAGGTTGAAGTGTCTGTGCACTGCTGAATGAAGGTTATATAATGGCAATATATTCACTACAGGAGAGAAAGGGAACGTGTATGTGTGTGCGCGCACGGTGGGGCGCATGTGGTTATGCGCGTGTCCTTCAGTGGCCTTTGCCAGCCAGTCACGTTTGTACACGTCTCTCTCTCTCTCGCTCGCTCCCTCCCTCACTTACTTATGTATGCCTAATGCTTTATAGGTCCATTGTGAACCTGCTGATTTTATTTAGCATTTTCAGTAAAATCCAGAGGTGGACAGTAACGAAGTAAATTTACCTGAGTACTGTACTTAAGTACACTTTTTGAGTATCTGTACTTTACTTGAGTATTATTTTTTCTGAGTACTTGTACTTTAACTTCACTACATTTGAAAGACAAATATCATACTTTTTACTCCACTACATTTATAAAAAGGTCCAAAAGTAGAAAATGGCTTCTATGCAGCGGGGTTTCCTGTGTGCGCAATTTATCTGGCTTGCGAACTGCCTGGACCTTTTACTGTTGCCAAGTATTTCATTCTTTCTAAGCTCGCGGTTTTCCGGCAAGCTTTGAATGGCCATTTGGCAGATTTTTTTAACGGAAACCTGGCAACTCTGGGATCTTCCCCGCCAAACTAATGTAAACGTAGGCGCTGCTACATTGTTGATAGCGCTCTAAAAAGGCAAATAGAACAATAAAAGAAGAAAAAGGCACATGTTAAAGTGTGGTGTAATCATCTGTGGGTTACGATCAGTCAAAGAACATAGAAACATCGTCATGAAAATGATCAGCATAAATATGCATCACATACACCTTGAGCTACGCGTGCGTGTTAACTTCTGATCTGCTGCTATATCATTAAAGCGATTTGGAAAATGAATGATGTTTTTACTGAAGTAACTATAGTTGAAGTATTCCTGTTGAAATAAAACCAATAGAACCCTGCCCAAAATACAACATAAAATGTAATGGATTTAATGGTTATAATGGGAATTGTACTATGGATACTTGTTGTCTGCTTGTATGTGATGGATTCTATTGGTGGGATGGTAAATCCTATTGGAGTAAAACCCAAAACACACTACAAAGAGGAATTTAATTTAAAAATCTCATTCTAGTTAAAAAATTCATTGTTTTTTTTCAGCAGGGATGGTATTTGCATTAAAACCACAGTATCCACAAATTTACCATTTTCTAAATATAGGAACCATACTCCAATTAATAATCTTTAGTAAAACCACACCAACTAAACATACCATAGTTTCATTATACTAGCTATAGTTTATGTTTGTAGTTAAATTATGGTAATACAAATGGGAATAAATCCAACAAACACATGGCTTCTACACTTTACTATTTACAAGAACCTTACTACTTACTGGTCAATTGCTGGTAAAACTGGTAAAGGGAATATACAAAATAAAAGAACACTGCTCATAAATACATATAGGCCTAGGGGGCTAATGAGGATAATTAGGCTAAATGATCATACAGGATTATATCTAAACTAAACATATATGTGCTAAACATATAAAGCTCTTAAAGGAGTTGCTCACAGCAAAATTTGCCCCCATTGACTTTCCATAGTAGGAATAAAAATGACTATGGAAAGTCAATGGGGGCAAATGTTGAAGTGAACTACTCCTTTAATACAACTGATACTGTGAGCTACTCTGTGTATTCAGTAGGTTGCTTCAGAGGCACAAGGTATACGACAATAAAACAATGCACAACTGACATAAAGGAAATTTACTTTTAATACTTGAGTACTTTTAAAAGCACGTACTTCTGTACTTTTACTTACTTACTCAAGTAAGAATCTGTCTTTACAACTTTTACTTGTAGTGCAGTAATATTTGACCAGTAGTATCTGTACTTTCACTCAAGTAAGGAAGTTGTGTACTTCGTCCACCTCTGGTAAAATCAGATTCAGATTTTCGATACCGATAGATGGATTTAATGTAGTCCATAGTGCTGCAGTTTTGTTGGTATTTTCACGCATAATAAAATCACCAAAAATATTGGATAAACATAAAGGCCAGTCGATGTTTAGAATTTCAAAATCTGCTGAGATTTTTGTGCAAACAGAGTAAATGTGGGTCATATTATAGCTCTCTTTTTTATGTCTGTAAGGTAACATACTTTACTTAAAGGGCCCCAAATGTAGCCCTTTTACAACATGTAATATAAATCTTAGGAGTCCACAGAATGTGTCTATGAAGTTTCAGCTCAAAATACACCACAGATCTTGTATTATACTGTGCCCTACATGTCCATTTTTGCCTGTATGGAAAAACAGGCTGTTTTGGTGTGTGTCTCTTTAAATGCAAATGAGCTGCTGGTCTCCGCCCCCTTTCCAGCAGAAAGCGCAGGGCTGTGTGAGCCGAGAATGGTCATTAAGCGAATGAGAAACACTGTCGTATCTTTAAAAAACAAATCATTGTTTTGTATGTGTTAGTACATCAGATAAACGCCTTATTTGTTTAAAAACTAAGGACGCTGTTTTCTGAGTGAATGCACTTTGCGTTATGCCTTTACAACGTGCACATTGTTTTATACGTGACACGGGACAAACGCATCATATCTATAAAAACTGAAAACATGCTCTCTCTGAGTGAATGCACTTCGCGTTATGTCTTTACAACGTGCACATTGTTTTTATATGGGACAAAGTGTATTTTGTTTTATGTTTAAAAACTGAAAACATGACCGATTATGAATCCAGCATTTTACTAATATTTGTTTGTGAAGCATCCCGGTGTAAAGTGACTTCACATGATGTCTTCTGCACATTCCGTCTTCAGAGGCTCGATGTCGGGAGTAAATGAAGACTTATGTTCAGTCTTGCATCCAACTCCTTGTTTGTTTACAAAACATTCTTGTAGCTCACTGTAAGTAGTCCAGCGTGAAAACAATGGCGGACAGTGTACAACTCGATGAGAGCGGAGTCCATCAGCAGTCATAGGGAGGGCTCAATCAATGTGACGTCAGGTTACTGAGAGAATGCCAACAGATCGTTCAAGAGGACAGTTTGAGGTTTATTGGGGATTTTTAAAAAAACGAATGGATGGTTTTTATCATTCTAGGGTGGTTCTGTACACACACTCATGACACACAGATATGCTAAAACAACATTTAAAAGTGCATTTTCTGGATTGGGGGGCTTTTCCAATACATTGAAAACACAGTCTTTTTGTACTTATAGAGTATGTATGTTTTTGCATTATTTTGTCTGTAACACAGCACAAATGAGGTAGTAGTTACTTTTTTATTTCCGTGTCTTAAAATTGCATTGATTCTTTCTCGGCATGAAAGCTGTGATCAAAAATCAGAGCTATCACATGAGGTATTATTATTCTTAAATGCATGTAAAATATTAATATTATGTTTTAGCATTAGCTAAAGCATTAATACCTAAAAACAGTAAATAATAGTGAATAATTTTTGGAGTGGTCTCCTAATTTTTTCCAGAGATGTTTATATAAATTGTTAGGTTGTATGAAGAAAGGTCAAACAAGTTCTGTTAAAACTCTCTCTCTCTCTCTCTCTCTCGCTCTCTTTCACTCTCTCTCCCTTCTATGTGAAAGTCCCTCTGTCCACAGATTCAGTCAGTTCCTTTAGACTGTGTGTTAGTTCAGGTCTGTTGTCCTCATGTGTCCCGGGTCTGGGCATATATTAACAGCCATGCTGGCCCCTCCTCTGCACTTCCCCAACCGCCCATCGGGGGGAGCTGTGGACGCATCCGTTGCTGCACGCGCCGGTGTCCCAGTTTCCTTGCCTGCACGCAGCACGATTCCTGGACTCCCGCCAACTCTCAACCCGAGGTTACATAAGACCTACCCTTCTTTTTTCCCCGTCTTTTTTTTCCCTGGAATTCAGCCTCTTTACTGATGTGTGACCTTCTGCAGTAATTGCCAATAAAAGTGAGACGGGGCTGTTTACCAAGAGACGCTGTCGGTGGCACAGACACACACGCCGGGTGGGGTGGGGTGGGTGTGCAACGTTAAAGACCTTGTCCTAAACTCTTCTCTCTTTGAGAAAGCCACTGTTTTGTTTCCCCCGATTTTCTGAGAAATGCATAAATGAGGTCAGCGTGCCAGATGTCTTAATCAAAAGCTTCAATCTTTAATGGACGCACATGTGAGATATCAGTCGTATCGTGAATCAGTCCAGTTGTGAATGTAAACAATAGTTTGCAAACCCAGGCACGCTTTTGCGAAGCATCACGAAACGCGTGTTGTTTCCTAGTTACCGTAATTGAAACAAGCCCTCGCGGAACGAAGTCGTGAATGAATGCACGAGCCAGTTTGTCACTTAAAAAGACATGTGCAACTCAAACTTGCACTGAAAGAAGAAATGTAAGGAGTCCAGATGAAGGGTCAAACATGCTGTTCGGGTTAATCGCTTTTATCACCCGATGGACGGATGTGCTGTATTGAGGGGAAATTCACAAGAAAACATTTTTATAGCATGTGATGAAAGTGTGCATTTATGGTGGCTAGAGAGGGACAATTCAGATTCACATCTTGTCGTGGCAACAGCATTATTTTCCAGTTTAAAAATGATAGCTGCAGAAAGGGAGATTCCTATTTGGTTGCAGTATTACTCACACAAACATGTCGTGCGTCACGGTTGTTGCTAATTTAGAACCCCCCTCCCTTAGTATCAGCTTTACTTGAATGGTTCCAGACAACACACTCAAAATTTCCTCTTTTTGTCTCTAGTTGAGCGTCCATTCCGTGCAAACTGTTCGTTTACGAACCCGACCGTGAGCCACTGCTGTGTAGAGATTATTTGTTTGGTATACGTTTTGTCTTTTGTTGATGCAGTCTTTACCCGAGTCATGCCTTTTGTTGATGTGTAAAGCATTGAACTTTGCATGTTGCTTGTGACGCCTGCTTTGTCCAATCCTAACGCTCCTGCATGAGTGGAATGATGTTTTTCCTTTACTTTCCCTCACTTACTTATACACAATAAAAAGAGAATGTTGAGGTTTTACCACAAATTGAAAGACAGCGCACCAAGAAACACGCGTATTCCCACACCGAGTCTCATGGCAAGACCAAACTAGTTGCACATACATATTTGAACATTTGCAAGATATAAAAGACGCTAATCTCTTTCCACACCCAACTTTGTATTGGAAGCCCTTAGCTGAGTAATGTTTACTCCCAAGTCACAGCTTGCATGCTCGAGTATGGAGAACTCGCTTAAAAATGTCTGCACATTTAGTCGTTTTGGTTGAAATGAGCCGACTAAATGATAAACAAGATGATGTCACTTTATAATCACATGACGGTCGGCGCTTCAGACGCGAACTCTGTTTTGAGTTTAATGAGGGTGATAACAAGTGCTGAGAGTAATCTGCATTAACTAACACATGACTTTTTATTTCCATTAGCTTGCACCCCCTCCAGAGCCAGAGGTCCCGGCAGAGGTGTGTCCAACGCATATTCGCCAACCTTGCACGTTTCGTACGTGGCGGTGCGGGAATATGGGTTGTTTCAGACTGTAGTTGATCGTTTTCGTGTTCTTGCCTCTTCCCATTGCAGTAGCCTCTTTCTCTCTCTCCGTCTGAGTCAGTCCTGCCCATACAAATGGGAAAACCAAGCCCCGTGCTAGCACAAACATACGCATGCAGATTTTTCCTATGGGAAACTTGTCAGATGTATGTCACAAAATTGACCTTTCTGTCTCTCCATTCTGATCAAATTGGACCTTTTGATTTTTTTGGCTTCTTTAAAGGGTGAAGTGTGCGTGCATGTGCTGTGTATGTGTAACAGAGAAAGAGAAAGAGGGAAGAGAAGCAGTCCAAGT